>NC_072736.1:110585753-110885753 GCF_026930045.1 Uloborus diversus
TTTCATACTCGACCAGCCATAAAAAAATATACTTAATTGATTTTTTTTTTGACTTGTCATTTCTATTTCGTTGCACTTAGTGTGTGATGTAAAAACGAATCAAGCTCACATGTAGTATTTCGTATAGCCAGCGGAAGAAAGTAGCATGTACTTGTTTTTTTTTACCTTGATGTTTAAAGTACCATTCTTCCCTTTTTAACATAATATTCACCGCTTCAGTTAGGTCTCTTATGCTAACGTTTTAATTTTTAAAAAATAATTAAAATGGCAACTAATGATAAAACGTGGCAACGAAACTAAGTGTCTACCGGCCCCTGGAGGCTAACTAAAAATTGGGATTTTCAGGTCTAGTATAAAGTGACAAATATTTGTATGCAACTTTTCCGTTTAACAAACGGAAGTTTTAAGAATTTGGATGGAATTCGGAGTGATATTTTTGACTCAAAGAAACCCACAACGAGATCTTAAGCGGTATATGGTTTTTTAGAGGATAAGGTTCTTATTTTGTCAAAGTTATCAAATAAATCTTACTATACATTTATTTTCAGGATGGTAAGATTAATACTACTATTGCTTGTTATCAATGCATTGTCTTGGATTGAATGCATTTCGGCAGGACAAGAGAGCGGAGAAGTTCTCGAGCAGTCGACAGAAAAAAAGTCAAGGAAAGTACGAAGCATAGACTTGAATATTCCAGATGGGGGCGAAAAGGAAGATTGGACAGTTCAGCCGGTGAAAGTCATCATTCGGGATAAGCCAGAAGTTGTTAATGTCCCTCATCCATACCCCGTGAAACACTTTGTACCTGTTCCAAAGATTGTTCCTGTCATCAAAAAAGTTCCAGTCCTAAAGCCACTACCAGTTCCGTTTTTTGTACCAAAAGTTGTGCCAATTCCAAAGAAAGTTTTAGTTCCCAAACCATTTAAAATCATAAAACCTATCCCAGTGCCAAAACCTTATCTTGTTCCGAAAGAAATTCCCATTCCTAAACCTTATGCTGTACCAAAACCATTTCCTGTGCCTGTTCCGAAGTTTTACAAGAAAAAGGTTTTTATTCCAGTGCCAAAGAAGATTCCAGTACCTATATTCAAACCAATACCTGTCCCTGTACCAAAGTTTGTCAAACAACCAATACATATTATTGTTAAAGAGACTCCTAAAAAAGTTCCTGTTCCTACTATAGTTAAGATTCCAAAAATTGTGAAGATGCCTAAGATTGTTCCAGTTTTAAAGCCAGTTTTCATAAAGAAACCAGTTCCAGTGCCTCATGTTATCACTAAGGTGAAGCCTATACCAAAATTAGTGCCAGTTCCAAAATTCGTGAAAGTTCCCAAAATTGTACCAGTCAAAAAGCCTTATTTGAAACCTGTCCCAGTGAAAGTTTTCAAACCATACGCTGTAAAAAAGCCTATCCCGATACCCATTCCAAAACCTTATATAAAGAAAATATTTGTTCCAGTTCCGAAACCTGTGATCATTCCAATATTTAAACCAAAACCAATTCCTGTGCCAAAATTTGTAAAACAACCAATACACATTATAGTGA
Organism: Uloborus diversus; assembly: GCF_026930045.1. Classification (NCBI taxonomy): domain Eukaryota; kingdom Metazoa; phylum Arthropoda; class Arachnida; order Araneae; family Uloboridae; genus Uloborus; species Uloborus diversus. Next base: position 110,587,300 of record NC_072736.1, read on the forward strand.
AAGAGAAACCAAAATTAGTTCCAGTTCCACATCCTGTTAAAGTCCCAAAAATAGTTAAAATTCCAAAAATAATCCCAGTGCCTAAACCAGTACCTGTGTTCAAAAAGGTTCCAGTACCAGTTATAGTAAAGAAAGTGAAAGTAATTCCTAAAATCGTCCCATATCCGAAGTTTATTAAAATAAAGAAGCCAATCCCATATCCGAAGCCGTATTTGTATCCAAAGGAAATTAATATACCAAAGCCGTACAAGGTGAAGAAACCGTTCCCTGTTCCAGTTCCAAAGTTGGCACCCTTTCCTGTTCCTATTCCAATTAAAAAACCATTCTTGGTTCCTCTTATGAAGCCACTGCCAATACCCATTCCGAAGCCGATTGGAGTACCGATTGAAATAATAAGAGAAAAAGGAATCATCAGCAAGAATCCAGTTCCTGCAACGTAAGTAGTTTATCAAGAAGTTTATCTTAAAAAAAAAAAAACCGCTAAATGGTTCATATTTAAAAGACAAAATTTGCCACTAAAAATTAAACTACTTTGCACACTTACTCTGATCCGAGTGAAATTTTGTACATATTTAAAACTTGCTACGCGACTAGAAGCCACGAAATTAATTTCAAACTGTTTTTAATTTAAAACCTTATTATACGCCAATCCTTTAGGGAGTCAAAGGGCTTAATTGCCCCTTCTGGCTTTGAAAAATGTTTTTACACAAGCGGGCGTGGTTTTTGCTCTTACGATAAACTTGCTTTGAGTATACATCCTTTGTCTCCCCTCAGCATTGGAAAGCGGGGCAATCGTCCCGGGCACCACGAAATGAGGGGGTCGCCTCAAAAAACGGAATCATTGCAATGATTCTATTTTTTCCTAGTGCACGAAGATATTCTTCTCTCCCAGTTTAGAAACATTAGTTTCTTATTATTGAAGCAGATATAAATTCTGAGAATACCTGTTTAGAATAAAACAAAAGGCACTTCTCCATTGAACAGTTCTCGCCAAATTTCATAGAATTCAGTCCCTGCGTGGGTTAATAGATAGGGTTTGCACAGGGGGAGGGAGAAGTGACATCTATTGGCCTGAGCTTGAATCTGAAGGGTCCGAGATTTTAAAAATGAGGGCTGAAATATAAGTCGAAACGTAGGGGTAAACAACATGGAGGGGGGCCCGTAAATGTCATTTGTTACGGACCTCAAAATTTCTGTGCACGCCACTGCTTACAGGTGGAGGGGGGGGAGGCTCATGCTTGGTAACAAGACAGGAGATGTCTTTAGGTTGACCCATGACGTCAAGAAGAAAATACTTTCAGTTCACCCAAGTAATTTCAACAAATTGTAGCCAAAAATTATCACCATTCTGCTAGTGAGTCTTCATTTTGGTATTTTTTAGGGTCTTGGTTGAGATGTAATTTTTTTAAATATCAAATGGCATATATACATTCTACTTTTAAATTACAAGCAAAGTAACGCATTGGTGTATACTTTTTCTTCACAAAATAATGTGGATATTAAACCAAGGACGATCATTTTAATTTATTTTCTGCCAGTTCCAAAAATTATTCAGTTTGTGATAGTTCGGTACTGTCGGCTAAAACTACAAATTAGGTAACATATTTTTGTTTGCAAACTCATTACAAATAAATGGTGATGGGGTGCTTATCCCCTCTCAAATGCTTTGAGACACTATCACTCAATTAAAAACGCTCCTTCTAAAAATTGCAATTTTGCTATCCGAGTCGCATCTCTCATTCGTAATGGGGCACCAGGGACGAATAGAAGGGAGGGGCGGCGTTCGCCTTTCCCTTGACTCTCCAACGTTAATTTTTTGAAAATGAAGTTCAAAAAACGCAAATTTAGACTCGTTTCTTTGATGTTGAGAGAAAGGGGGTTTGGGTTTATGACCCTATCTCGAAACTGTTTCGGAATTAAAGTCCGAAACCTTTGTGATCACTATTTTTAAATCTGAAAACATAGTAAAAAGTAATAAAAATGAACCGCCCCTCCCTTAAACTTTCTGGATCCGATCTTGTGGGGCACCCATGAACCTAGCTATGTAGAACAGAAACTTGTAAAATTTTCATACAAAAAAACTTTCTTCGATTCTACACATAAATGCTGGTATTAAGTTAGAACAAGTAAAAGCAAAAAACTCTTGAAAGGAATCATTGAGAGTCCAGATCAAAATGTAATTTTGACTTAATTTATTTCAAAGAACACATTTCTTATTTATATAATCTACAATCATTTATTAGTGTTCTTAATTTGATCAATATGATAAAGTAATTCAGTTTTATTTTTTTATTTTGTGGGGTAACATTTTACAAAATAATTAAATTTTTAACATTTCCATTTTTTGAAACGTTTTCAGGGTATTAATAAATAATAAAAACACTCATTGCTTAATTTAGATGATCCATAGCCCTGTTTTGTCTATTAATATTTAAAGTTTGATGCGTAACAAGTATGACGCGTTCACACGAGTGATGCATTGATGTTATAACTAACTTGATTTTTCTCTGTGTGTGTGGTGGGGGGGGGGGGGGGAGCGTCTCCAAGAAACATTCGCCCCGGGGGCCGTCAGCTCTTCGGACGACCCTGACCTCGTTATAAGTTAGCCTGGATTTTTAGTTCTTGTCAGTTAAAAACAAAATAATTAGTTCTGAAAGCAATTCATTCTTTAAAATGTTGACATGCGCCGAGTTATAATCATTTGTACACATTTTTCTTGGACACTATTAATGTTTAAAATTTTAAAATATTTGTTAACGTAAGAAATTTCACTAGTATTTCCGTTTTTAGTTTTAAGTATTTCACAGCATTTAAGTTCCTTTCAAAATTTTGACTGAAATTTCAAAATTTTTATGATATTGTGTATATTTTTTGTAATACTTACAGGTATTTTGATGTAGCTTACAAACCATTTTTTCAGTCATCGCAAATTTATCTGAAGTAAAAATTCTTATATCTTTTAGTAGAAAACTTATATTTGTCATGAATACAGTTTAAAAATTATAGCATCAATATTTACTTTTCCAAATCTATTGATTTCCACTCATAAGTGTTGCATTTGTTTCTAAGATAAACTTGAATTTTTAGCTGGTTTAATTTTAATCTTGCACTTGGAATTGCGTTCTTTATACTTGTTTTTTGAGAAATCTTTGCTTGGAATAAAGTTTTCTATTTTTGCATTATGTAAATATTAGTTCAGATGTTAACGATGTGTCCTGACCAATTTTTCAGGATTTATTTTTGATTCATCTACTCATTTTATTTAAAAAAAATAAATTTAATTTTTTTTAGTTCTAATGATCGCTGTATACGTTATATTAGTACTTAATGCTCCTCCGTAAGCAATAATGTTTGTTTTTTAAATGTTAACTAAAGTCTGCTAATTCAATATCTGGTAAAGATAAAACTGTTATATCATTGTAAATCATTACGATTTATCTTTAAATAAGTTGAATTATTTGAAGTTTAGCTTGTCTCTGTTAAATAATTTTTGTGCAGATGCAGTATAGTGAAAGATTTAAGTTTTTCTTAGCTTCTTACTAAAAATTTAATAGGATGCTCAATTACACCCTAATTTAACATTAGTCGCAGTATAAAAAATGCCACAAGTTTAGAACTTTAACAGCTGTTTTTCTGTAAAAAAATTACTTTATTGCAATTTATATGCATATTACTGGTGTATATCAACTGTAGCATTGTATTTCCTGTTCAATGTATTTTTGTAACCCTATCCCTATACGTATTAAGTTGGGAGGGGACTGAGCCCCCTCTTTCAGTTGAAATAGGAAGCTCAAATTCTTCCAGTATATTACTATCTACACGTCTAAAAATATTGAGGGGTGACCCGTTATCTATTTGAAACTATTTTTGGCATGTATTTTTGAGCCACTCTACTCTATAGCCTTCTGAGCTTTTTTACAAATAGCTTGGATTCTAGCAAAAAAAAAAGAAAGATTTACTTTAGGTTGAACTGCCATTAAATTTTTAAGCGATCGAATTTGAAAGAAAAGAGCAAAGTTCTGCTAAGTAATTCTTGCTTCATATTATGCCCAAAGGTTATTGTTTGAAAAAGTTGACTGGATTGGAAACGCTACAAAAAATTAAAGTTTACTGTATTACTTGTAACTAAAATTACATTGTTTTTGCTGACTTGTGATTTACAAGTTTCTGCTGTTTCCAGGCAGCCCTTTTTGAATGCCTCCTTTTATCCGAAATTTTCGATTTACCGCGCTGCCAATCATCTGTTAGGCGATGTTCTAATGTATTTCCAGTTTTGCATTAGATCATTAAATTTATCAGTCCTCGGGCTTGTTCTTGAATTGGTTGAGTAAATGTTAAAATAAGTCTTTTATTAGGGCAAAAATTTAAGTTTTTGACTCGGTTCTGCTACCACAATTAAGCTCCAAAAGTAAATCTAATTTTTGATGAGTCTTGTTAAACTTCAGAATGGCTTTAAATCCAATGCTTTGAAAAGTTAGCAACTTTAAAGACAGTTTGTCTTAGCCAAGGAAAAGATGTCTTTTAAAATCTTCTCAATATTTCTGTGAGGAACGTTAATGATTTAACTTTATGTCAAAGTAAATTTCCAAAATAGTTATTGAAGCCTGAATAATGTTCCTAGTATAACTGTAAAAAGTTTGTTTCTGAACATAAAGACCCAGTTTTTTTCTTTGGCCATAAAATATGTTGCTCGTGGAAATACAAGTAACGCATGTTAAAACAGTAAAGGTTTTCTCAAAAATCTACATTTTTATCTTAGTAGTTTTAAAATATTATCGTAAGGACCTTTATTACAAAATATCCGAGGACTAGTTTTGCTTCTGAAGAGTATGTTTGAATATTTCTAGGACTGAAAATTCTTAAATGCTCCCTATCGGTTATAAAATCTTTGAACGAGGAGCAAGCTTAAAATCCTACATCCAGAAAAGTTTATTTGAAACTTTGAATGATCATAAATTTTTTTATAATTAAATTTCTTCCATTTCGAGTTTATTTTTAACTCTACAGAAAATTACAAAATTTCCGTTTTGTGTTTCAACATTTAATAGAATTCAAGAACACATTGTTTTTGCGTTTCCAGGTTAGAAGGAAAGAAGATAGTTTATGAGGAACAGGCTTATAAAGGAGAGTACGATAAAGAAACTAAGGATATGAAGTTGGATGACGAAGATGTAAAAAAACTTCTTATGGAAGAACTAAAATTGTAAATTGATTTTCCACCATGTGATGTTGAACTTTATTTTATCTCCTAATCGTTCGAACATTTGCGAATCGCACGCAATTTCAAGACTTTTTTAATTAAGACTTTTAATCTGGAAGTAGTGAATTGGCAATTGTTTTAATTCTTCGTGAATCATATGCTACAATAAATATTATCTTAAGTATTTTTTGCCTTTTGTGATCAATCAATATAGTTTTCTTTCATGGAAAAAAGCACGGTAAGCAAAAGCTGAAATATTAAATTTATAAACTAAAACAAAAAATCCTCGTAATTTTTAAATCAAAATTCAAGGATTCCACGAATAGGTACAGAACTTCATTCCTAATTTACACAAGCGGAATCCTTAGTCCAGTTACATTCTCGTAAAAATACTGTAAAATGATTAGATTCAGTAGCAACCATTATTGTAGCTGTAAACCGATAGTAGAATTATACTAAAGTGCACACAAATAGATTTCAAGAGGCTCATTGTTATCCAATGAGCCTATCAATTTTGTTGTGGTAGTAATGTTCTAACCTGACTAATACGACCTTTATTGGCAGATAACGAGGTAGTTCAGCACCTTTGTCAGTACTGTAGATGAAGTGCTATGCAGGGAATTCGTCCCTCAAATATTTGCTTTTCTATTGTAGATATTTGCAAATGTCAAGTAAATTAGTTTCAAACCACCTTATTTTGACGAATTCATACCAAACATTCTTTCAAACTACATAACTACTCTTTACTAATTACTGTCTTGGGAAAACTTAAACTTCAGGCATCTCACGGAAAGAAATTTTACGCAAGTGTAAGATGAAGTAATCAAACTACTGAACTATTAACACCTTTCTATAGACGTGTGGTAAAAAATTGTTGGAATTTAATCAGAATCTGGAATTATATGGTCGGCAATGGAATGGGCTTAAGTTTTGAACAGTTTCATGCAAGCCTTTGATTTATACTTAAAGTGGACGATGCCATATAAAATAGAATGTCTTGTAATATGTTATTAGTGTTTAAAGATAAGTGTTGGTCGGTTTTTGAGAAGTATTACCTAAAAGCTATATTTTTTATATGTAAATAATTTTCTATAAGCTTGGTTCACACTAAAAAAATACAAAATCTCTTACAACACTCAAACTGCAGTTGATCTAAAAAATCTTACATTTAAATTAACTAAAGTTTGTTATCTAATTGCAGTATTCAGCCGACGAGTTCGACAATTAACTCGACATTCCTCGTGGGCTATGTGTTCCTATTCAGAAATATTTTCTAGGTCACCATCTCTCCAGTCCAGCCTATTATGAAATAGGTGCTACCGAATGTCTTCCATTGGCTTATAGTCTGACTTTGATAAGTTACCTTCCTATAGAATGAGGCTCAAAATATTTTATTTGTCAAAATGGGGCAATGAAATAACCGGTTTGTTTGTGTTGTCGGTAGTAGTTATTGGTGTTTTACCCGATATAAGAAAGAGCCTTGTTCAACGGAAACATGAATAATATCGTACAAGGTCGTGTCTTTTTATCAGAGCTAGCCTATTCAGATCAACTGATGACATAGGCGGCAGTTAAAACCCATTAGAACGCAGTGCCATATTTGTAAGACAGTTTTACTTCATTGGCGTAAAAAGAGACTTCCAATGTTTTCATATTTCGAATCCTGTGGAGATGCATTTCTCGAAGATGGAGATAAATTTGACAAGGGCGCCCATATAGGGGGGAAAGGGGGCTCGAGCCCCCCCCCCTTGAAAATTAGAACTTCTTTTAGTACTTTTTTCTTTGCAAAAATATAAAATTATTTCTTCTCCAGTCATTGATGAATAAATAATTAAATGTCAAATTTTAATGACTCTAATGTGCCTCCCTGCGGAAAATATCCTGCTAAACTATGGTTAAAATTTCTGTCCGCCCCCCACTCTACAATTTTGCATATGGGTGCCCATGGATACTAGTGAAGATTTGTAATTTAATTCATAGATAAAATATGTTATTAGGTGTACGTATGTGTGCATAATCGTATTTAATCATTCTGTTAAATTTAAAGTTTCATTCGCTAAAATGGAGATCCACCCAATCCCCCTCTCAAAAATTTAAGTTAGGGGCAAAAGCTTGAAACGAAGTGAAACTGGGATGTCTATATATGTCGGAAATAGTCGCAAGGTAGATTCTGTAAAATTCATACTGACGCACGTTGATGGCGTGAAAACATTTATCAAATGAGTGTTTTTTTTTTTCGACTCTAATTAGTAAAACATGAAATTCTTGCTCAACTGCTTGTACATCTGCCCTTTTAGAATTTTAATATATTTGGTTAATGCCAGCAAAATAAATTCACGTGTCAAAAATATAGTTTCCATGCTGAAGTATGAATTGACAAGTAGTGTTTTTACTTTTTAAATACTGACTCTTCCAATACATATTTCGGTGTCAAGTTGCTTTCAGCCGAAAATCTCAATAAAACAAGTGCGTAAAAAACGAAATATCTCTTTAAGTATTGTTAGTGTTTTGTATGCAGAAGCGAGAATACTCTTCAAGTATTATCCCCCCCCCCCCCCGACTTTAAAAAATATTGCAGTTTAAAATGGGGAAAATCAGAAAGAAATGTTTACCTTTATGCTGGAACTGTAAGATATAAGTGTTCAGAGTTACAGGGAGAAAAGAGTTTTGACTTTTATGTAAGGTGAATGTAGTTTAAAGTTAAATTCTTTTTAAATGTGTAAGAAAGAACTATCGAAAACGTATGAAAATAATTAAGAGTAATTAATCCTAAAGTGACTGTGAAGGGTTGAAACTATATTCTCTATTAGCACAATCTAGTAGATTTGTAGAATATGATTTCATCTAGTTAAATAACTTTATTTAACCCCAGAAGGCTGAAATCAAGTTTGATATCTGAAATTATTCATTTGTTTTTTAACGTAAGTAGTGGGATGTATTTAGTCCCCAGTTTATACTTTTTGTACAATACAAAAATATTTAGCAATTTTTTGCAAGCTGGACATTTTCCAATGATTTTTGTAGCTATATAAATACAACAGAAGCTCTTTAATGCTCTTATATATACATATAAATCCTGTCTGTATGCAAAATAGAGATCTTAAAATACACTGCTCGACATTGAAAATGCAACTCCAAGCAGGAGTATTCAGAAATGTATGCAAATTTTAGAGGAGACGTACATCACTGAGCTATGCACATGATGTGAAATGCGCAACTCTCCGACGCACGTGAAGTAAAATATAAGGGAAGAAACTTGCAGAATGGGCAATATTCGTGTCATTTCCGACTAGAGAATTATCGAACAAATTTTGTTTTTGTCTTGAAGGATACGTGTAACGCGAGAGAATGCCAGACCGCCGTCAACGAAGGCACTTCCAGCAGATAGACGATTTTACGAGGGGTAGGATGATCGGACTGAGAAGGTAGGTTGGTCCGTACGTCAAATCGCAGCTGATACCCACACAGATGCGAGCACGGTGCATCGGCTGTGCCGAAGATGTTTGAAACAACGAAATCTGCAAGATTGAGGGGTGCAGGGGCAGCCAGAGTGGCGTCAGAACGCGTGGATCGACGCATCCACCGACAAGCTGTAGCAGACCCACAATTCACTTGTTCCTCGATTCTGCAGCAGGTGCAAGATACCCTGAATGTTCTCGTGTCAACCAGAACCATTTTCCTCCGTTTGATCGCACGTGTTCTGCAATCACGGCGTCCGCTCAGAAGACTGCCATTGACCCCACAACATAGACAGCAACGTTTAGTATGGTGCCGGACTAGAGCGACGTGAATGACAGAATGGCGAAATGTCGTGTTCTCAGATGAATCCTGCTTCTGTTTAGCCAGTGATAGTCGCCGCATACGTGTGTGGCGCCGACGTGGAGACAGATCTAATCCGGCAGTAGCTGTGGAATGTCCCACCGCACGACAAAGTGACATAATGGTTGGGGGCGCAATTGCGTACGATTCCATATCACCTCTAGTTCGTATTCAGGGCACTATGATGGCCCAGCGATACTTGGGTAATGTGCTGCGGCTGGTGGCCCAACGATACTTGGATAATGTGCTGCGGCTGGTGGCAATCCCTTACCTTCTAGGGCTACCTAATGCATTTTTTCAGCACAATAACGCCCGACCACACAGTGCTGGCACTGCCAACATTCTCTCCAATACACACAGATGCTTCCCTGGCCACCATACTCTCCTGACCTGTCACCAATCGAAAATGTGTGGGATGTGATTGGACGCCTTTTGCAGACTCTGTCCGTGCCTCCTTCAGAAGACTAACAGTGGCAAATGGTTGAAAGGGAATGGAGAGCCATCCCTCTGGACACCATCCGCACCCTTATTGACTCTATGCCTAGACGTGTTTGTTCGTGTATCGCTGTTCGCGTTGGTCCTACATCCTAGGCGACGCCGTTCTCGCTTTGTATTCTGCCTATCATTTTGAAATTAAGATCACTTATTATTACTTGGTGTCTCTCTTTTTTCCAAATTTCATCATTTTCTGACCCTTCCTTCTTGGTGTTGCATTTTCAATGTCAAGCAGTGTATATACAGTGGAACCCCGCAGTAATAAACCCGGGACACAGTAAATGACGCAAATAAATGACCAAGCAGGATGGAAAATATACCACATAATTACTTAATTCGCAATGAGGATTCTTTTACCTGAGTGAAAGTGTCACTAACAAATCTGGTAATGAGTGAAGTCTTGCCACATCCACTGTCACCAACAAGCACAATCTTGCACGAGCACTCCTCCATGCACTGATCAATTCATCTCGTTCTCCTGCAAGTCCTGTCAAAAAAAAAATCAAATACAAAAGTGATTAGCTGAGCTTTACACTTATGAAACCTTACATATTTCACTTTCAGAATTTATTTATTTTCAAGAATAAGGTGAAAGTTTAATTGTTTTCTCCAAAAAAGGACGTTCAAAAATTTTAGGTAACTGCATGTGTACTAATAAAACAAAATTGGGTTTTGAGCAGTGAATAACCACCCCTAAGCCAGGGCTAAGGCAGAAAACCCTGACGTAGGGCAGATGCAGTAATTTACTGCTTAATACCAAGGCATTGCCTTGAATTTACCAGTTGAACCACACCGTGGTTGCGGACCTGCACCATGACTGCTGTGGTGAGCTTAATCTACTTTAGCTGCCAGTTTGTTGGCAGTCTAAGCTTCAATGACACGAAGTTAGTTACTATTCTATAACTAATGAATCCATAACAAGAACTAAATTGCAACCTGTGGATGTCATGACCGGACTGTTGGTATATTGCATGACATACTTTACATTTATATTTAATCTTTTAAAATATCTTTGACATGGTGCGACTCTGGTGCCTCTGCGAATTCCAGTGTCCACCGGCCTCCACTTGCGGGACCAATCCTGGGCAGTGTCTATGCCCTATACACATACACTTACGCACGCACCAGCATGCGCACACATACGCTTACACACACACACGTGATTACGAAAAGCATAATTTGAATTTATGAAAAATTTATTTATTTATTTTTTGTAATTAGAAGTATGTATCTACGACCAACAGTCTTAAAATCATAGGTCATTCAGGTTAAACTTGGACAAGCTATTTATATCTTTTCCCGATAAATTTCCGTCAGTGGCTACCTTTGTCTTCGATCCTCATTTCCTGAAACGTGTTCGATTTGCAGAAAGACTCTTCTACCCTTGACTCGATTAATATTTTAGTGCTCTAGTAATTTCTCAGTAGCTAATATTTTTGTGCTGTCGGAAAACATATCTAACATTCTGTATTTCCTTTCCTATCCAATTAAGAGTTATTTTGCTGCTCTCTAACGACGTGTTCCGACTCATTTTCCTCAGTTTTAGCTAGTACCTGATGTTTTATTTTTTCTTAGTTTTTATCGTTAGTGCGTGCTTTTAGATGGTTGAAACTTTCCTCACAATTAGTTACACGCTTTAAAGAGGCCCAAATAAATAATTACTTTAGTCAGTCATATTTATGTAGTTAGGAGCAAAAGCAACCAATGTCAAAAAATACCAGTTTTACAGAAGATGGATTGCAGTTTTTTTAAATTTTGTGTCTCTATCTAACTTTAACACCCAAGCCCAGCAAAGTTTTGACCATTAAAGGAGATACATTATCTCATGCTACTTTAGGAATGGACATATATTTTAAAATTAATTTAATCATACTTGAATTAAAGGGACATCGATTGCTTTAACCTTCAATAAAAAAAACTCATTGTTAAGGAAAGTGTTAATTTGGAGCAAATTTCTTTGGGCAGGGCATTTGAAAAATCTTTTTCTGGGGTTTTACGATTTTTTTTCGATTAGTTTTCAAAAATACAAAGTTTTTGGGTCATTCTTCAAAAAGTGTAACTTTTCTGTCTCACGCCTTTTACAGTAAAAACTTTAAGGAACAATTCATTTAACAATGATTTTTAACTTTATCAAAAATATATCTATTAAACCTTCCAGCAATTTTTTAATAATAATTTTTATTTAAGTATATTTTTAGCTCACAACATGTGAATTCTCACCTCCGTGGCATGGCATACAACTTGTGTGACTGTTTATGTTGCTTAATAACTTGTTTAATTAAAACTTACTTATGCATTGATTGCTTATTTATTGATTATTCCTTTCACAAGTGTCTCAAATACTAACTATTTAAGTATATTTAATTTCTTAATATTGTGTTTTAGTTCGTTTTAGTAGGACAAGAAGTCATGTCACAAAACAAATTCTCACCTCCGTTACCTAAATACAAAATGCCATTTCTCATTAACATGTGGCAGTAAAGACATCAAATTTTATTTTCCATGACACAAAGGAGCCCCCTTGTTTATTTTCAGCCATAGTTGAAGTTGTGAGATTTTTGTCGAAAAACAAAAAGATAGATTTTGCTTCAAAAGCTTAATATGGTTGTTCTGACTTCTCACCTCCGTGAACTTGAATTTCAGGGATGTAAATTAATGTGAAAAAAGAAGTGAACATGTTTACATATAAGATAAATAAATACCTTTGTGCTGAACAGTGAAGTAAGACAAACAACGTTAGAAAAAGCACAAATTTATGTGCAGATTGTAGCAACGAAGAAAAAAAAAAATCTCTTAGGCCTATATTAATGAAAAGTTCCTCACCTCCGTGACAGACCTTATCAATGTCATTATTTCTGAGGTGAAAATAAATGAAGGAAGAGAAATACATTAATAATAAGTATTCTACCAAAATTATAAATTGTCAGTATATCCTCAAATTTACTGAATACTATTTTTAACATACATTTGAAACTACTAATTAAGCCGCACTTTAATTATGAGAGCTTAAAGTTATATTCACAATAATCATTAAAATAGCTGATTGTTTGCTCAATTAACAAAATTACTACTCTGAAATTAAATTGGCCTCGATTTTTAAATATTGAAAGTTTTTCTTTTTTTTTATTTCAATGAACAAGGCATTTATTTATTTTTTTTTATTTATGAGTAAAATAATTGGAGCTTAGCTGGGCCATTGTTTATGGTTACTTCCAGTAGATAACACTTTCATTTAAGAACGAAAAAAAAAAGAAAACAAAAGGTTTAGAAATTTAAAAATATTTGCGTTCAAAAGTTACGTTTTCTAGAGAATGACCTTTGTGCTATTTTTCCAACAGTGGAAATAACCCCTTAGCGTTGATTCAGAAACGTAAAAGTCCGAACATACACGATCTTCATTTTTTTAGTTTTTTTCCCTTTCCAAAAAAAAATAGTCCTTTGCAGACTCCCCTAATATGACATCCAGTCTTTCAAGTGCCATCACTAAGCCAAGGATGTCAACGAAACCACCAGAAGGAAGACACCTGAACTCTTACAAATTGTACTGGGAATTTAGTTTGGCATAGAGTAATTTTTTCTCTGTCTCTTCATTTTTTCACAAATTTCAAAAATAAAATCAGGCAATGTTTTGAAAAAAAAAACTGAGTTTTATTTAGAATGGCAAAGAAATGATGTGAAAAAAAAAAAAAACTTCATATTCGAATTCAGTTTCGCGTTATTTTGCTTTTACTAGAAAATTGAAAGGTGTACGAATACTTATGGGAGCTACTGTACAAATTTAAATGACTATTCTGTTTATAAAATCATGAAATTAGTTACTTATCAGACGTTTTAAATTTCTGAAGATTTCTTTTTCAAATCACGATCAGAATACGCTGTTCTCAGCTAATCAACATTCCCAGAACATATTGTTGAAGTGTATTATTGCGATTGCAATAGCTAATCTTCGCGTGTGATATATAACTGATTTAATTTACAACTTTTTGCTAGAAATAGAAATGAATTTGAAATATATAGTCCAGTCATATTAGACAATAAAATCGCAAAGTGCAATGTAGTTCTCATTTTTTAATATGGTGTTTGGCTGAGTTAGGGTAGTGAAAATCCAAGTTTGCAGTTTTCAAAAACCTGTCCCTGCTGCGTAATTTGCGAAAAACTGCGAATTTTACGGACTTTTTTTTAAAATTTTCCCTTTAAAACTCCTAAACTATTCAATTTTTGACTAAATGTGAATGCCCGTTGTAAAGCACATTAAATTTTAAGCAATTTAAGCTGAAGTGGCGTTCTGTACGACCAATAGTTTGGGAAATATCGGGCTTCAAAAATTAGCCATTTCTTCCGAAAAATAAAAAATCTATGCTTCGATCACAATCCACGCCAAATATGGACATGAATTCCCACTTTTATTGAAAAAACTGAATATACTATTACAGTTCATTTAATTGTCTTTCATTAAAGCAAAAAACTAAATCAGTAGATTCAATAGTTCTTTTACAATTGCAAAACAAACAAATAGTCAGAAAGTTCGATTTTTGAAGAAATGAGACAAAATCCTTTTCAAGACAATATGAAAGATCCTATTCTAAAAAAAATTAGCCATCCGTAGCCAAAATACGTCAATAATTGACAGTCCTATGCAGGTAACGCAAACATTCCTTCCCCTACTTATCTATGCCTTTCACATTGATGCATTTTCGGCCGTATTTCGTTTTTCTACTGGAAAGTTGTCTACCGAGTTTGATTTTGAATAGATAATATTTTTGAACGTAAGATTTTCAATGCAAAGCACATCCCATTAGAATAAGAGAGATATGAGCGAAAGAAAAAAAACAGAATGATTTCAAAAGGGTGAAATTATTCACTGTTAGTTTTATCATTAAAACGTATCTTAAAAATTAACTACACTTACTGTCTTGATTGTATGGTGTCTTTGATGGATGTGATCGTACTCCGGAACCCTACCCCTAAAAAAAAAGGATAGGTCGATTTTTTTTTCATTTTATTATTTTTCTTTTTTTCATTTTTGTCGATTAGAACGGTAAAGATGTCTTGAGCAGTCTTTTCAAATGGCAGATTGCACAAAGTTGAGCAGGTAAGATCAGTTCTGAAACAACTGCATAATCCCATACATCCCTTCTTGCACTAAATGAGAAAAATCTGAAAAGGACAGGTGAGGCTGGATCGTTTAATGCAGTGATTGGTGACGAAAAAATCTCAAAATTTATGTTAGTCTTCGACCAACTCCACTCTGAGGCATCATTCTCCTCTGTCAACCATTTGTTTACTTGCCGGTACCTGCGATACAAATGGAATGAAGCTACTCTTTTGGTTGAAGACTAACAATGACGGTTCACGGTTGCATTACATGCTGCTTTGAGGAACAACTGAATACTGTCGCAAAATATTGGGGGATGCCTCATTTCCATACAGAGCAACTTTCTCCATCTCTACAGCTTCAGCTAAAGCTTCGGGACTCACTTCAGGAAGGAAAATTATGGTGACCTGATCAGACTTTTACCAGTTCGTTTGAAAAACATCGCGCAGTTTTAATTTTCTTAGCCAGACATGGGAAGATGTGGTATCACATCCACTAACTGCGTGAAGAAAAAGTACGAATCTAAGAGTTATTCAATTTTTCCTCGGTTGAAAAAAATGTATAAAACTTATTACAAATTAATTGGACTTCGGCACTTTTCTGGAAGGAAATATTTTGAATGTTTGAGAAAAAAACTGCAAAAAAAAAAAAAGATCCACATCCTCTTCATCATTGATTACCATCTGTTGAGATGTATTTTTTTTTCGATGGCGGTTCGGATAAAAGCGTTTCCTCAGGAGCACTCTGATGTTGAGCAATCAAATATAATCATATTGCGCTAGGGCGCAGTTGTTCTGATGTATCCGAAGACAGTAGAAACGTCCCTGAGTCATTCCAGTTCTCTAATAAAGTTTAACCTGAGCATAATTCATTAAACTTATCGAAAAAGCACGCAGCGGAATGGTTTAATGTGTTACAACTATGGATTAGTTCTTTCAGGCTCTCTTTCAGTTTCATTAGAACCAGTTCATTCATTACGCAAGTATACTCACAAAGTCACAAACTAGGAGAACATTTATTGATTCGCGAAACCGTGAAGTTTCTTCCAGTGCACATAAAAATCCTTTGAATTCATTCCATTATTCACATTTCTTGTAAATAAAAGCGAGCATTTTTTGCGTAGAAATCGATAACTGCTAAGTGAAAAAGTGTAAGCATTTTGGTTAATGTCTCTAGGTGCATCCCTATTTTCCATACTTTCTGCTTGAATGAGGTTTCAATAATTATAAACATTCGATTCTATTGAGCTTAAAGTGTACAGAGGGTTCATTTTTCATTCTAGGTTTCCCGCTGAAGCTTTACGTTTGATATGATAAACCTAGACAGTTTCATTTGCTTTTGCAAAAAGAATGAGTGAACTTTCATTTTCATTTATTCTTTGTTTCTGTGCTCGTCCGTCTTGAGATGATTAAATCTCATTACAAAATCGTCTGATGCCAAAATTATTTTCCATTCAAAATAACACTCGATGGGTAACTTCCCAGTTGAAATATTAAATACGGCCGAAAATTCATCAATGACAAAGGCATAAATACGTAGGGGAAGGAATCATGGGCGCCTATATGTAAAATTGTAAGGGGGGACTCGGATATTTTAACCATGGTTTAGCAGGATATTTTCCCCATGGAAGCTGATTTCAGGACAGATTCGAGTCATTAAAATTTGACATTTTTAATAACTTATTCATTAATGGCTGGAGAAATGTTTTACATTTTTGAAAAGAAAAACGTACTAAAAGGAAGAAAATTCTAATTTCTAAGGGGGGCTCGAGCCTCCCCCCCCTTGCCCCCTATATGGGCACCCTTGGAAGGAATGCTTGGTTTACTTCCATAGGGCTGTTAATTATTGACCTATTTAAGTTTTCTATAACCACCGTATTTTTCCAACACACATACTTATATAAACACGCATTAGAGTCTTATTATATCATTCTTTGCCCCCCCTTTTAGAATAGGATCTTCCATATTGTTTCGCTATATTAGTACGTTTGTTAATATTTCAGAAAAATATTTCAAACCGCAGACTGAAAATAATTTTAGAACAAACGTACATCAACGAAACGTAATTTTGCCAATCTATTCACAACTCCAGCAAACTATAGGAGTCGCTGCAGGCACTGTCTAATGGCGGATGTTAAAGGTAAAACAAACGCACGCCGGCGCCGTAACATATAAATTGCTTCAAAGCTTAGTAAATGACAGAAATTTTTGTTCGTATGTGTAATTTTTTTTTTCTTCATTCTTTTGAAAAGATTTTTCGAAGTCTTTTGGTTACTCTGACCCATGTAGAAAGAGATGGGAAATCAAAAAAAAATTACGGAAAGTACAGTGCTTGACAACTGCTAAGGAACAAGTGATTTATGCAAATTTGTACCTCAACCAGCTGGCCAATGGAAGCAAATTCAAGTTCACATGGCGTGGTAGATCAAGACTCGTTATCTGCATAAAAGGCAGTGCATACACGCTCAAGATTCGTACGAAAATTCACACCGTTTGGTTTTTAACAAAAATAGCGCTGGATGTTAAAAAAGGTTTTTCTCTAAAATTCTGTTTGGTTCTTGAAATATTTAAGAGTAAAATGTCAGCAAGACATCATTTGAGTACCTACGATCGTGAACGAGCGGTTGGACGATTGGAAGTAGGTTAAAGTGCCACCACTGTGGCTGCTGCAATGGGTGTATCAAAAAGTGCCATCTCCGGATTAAAGAAGCCCACTGAAGGTAAAAATGTTTTGCAAAAGCATGCCGGGGGTCGTGGTAGGAGCACCACACCTTCAGAGGATCGCTATGTAGCCCTCGTGGTAAAAAGGAACAGAAATTTCACTCCTGGACAGATAGCTGCAACTCTTACAACCGCTACCAGTACGCATGTTTCTGCAAGAACCATCTCACGGCAAGTAAATAATGTTGGTTTGTATGCACGGAAGCCCGTACGTTGCATCCAAGTTCAACCATGCCATCGTCGAGAGAGATTACGCTGGTGTAAGGTACATGTTGGGTGGGATTGTCAAAATTGGTCTAGAGTAATGTTCTCTGACGAATCTCGTTTCAGTGTGACAAGTGATTCTGGTCAGCTACTACTGTGGAGAGAGTTAGGAACACGTTATGCACCAAAATTTGTTTGCGAACTTGATCAGTACGGACCAGGCGTGATGGTGTGGGCAGGCATCATGCACAATGGCAGAACACCGCTTCACATTTTTAAACAAGAAAGCGTTACGTCGCAAATGTATTGCAGAGAAGTTATGATGGACCATGTTCATCTTTTTAGGGGGCTGTAAGTCAGACTTTCTCTTTACGGATGACGATACACTGCCACACAGGAGCATTGAAGTGTCAGACACACTGCAAAGTGAAAACATTCTCCGTATGCTTACTTTCCCGACTTAAATCCAACTGAACTTGCCTGGGAGGACCTTGGCAGACGTGTTGCGCGAAGAACCGTCCCTCCCAAAACAGTACAAGAACTCAAATCCTCCTTGAGAGAGAAATGGGAAAACATCCCCCAAGCACTCCTCAATAACTAGTGGGGAGTATGGAAAACAGATGTAAAATGTGCATTAGTGTCCCTGGTAATCATACATCATATTAAGGTACTCATGGCTCCATCATTCTGATCTAGATCATTTTTTTGTGGTTGTTTGAAAATCATCTAAGTTGGATTACTTTTTTATTTTTAAGTTTTTACTTCATTGATGCAGTAATATCTGTATTATTTTGCACTTATAATAAAGGCACATCATCCTTACTAACTATATACTTCGTTCTGTTTCTTTTATCATTATCTATTCTTAATTATTCCAAAAAACGGAATTGTTCCTTAGCAATTGTCAAGCAGTGTAAAAAAATAATGCAAAACACACATTAAGTTGTTCTGAAGCAGCCATTTTCACAATGTTGAATTCGATATTCATACATTTTTGGTTCCTTTCGAACAACATTTTCATTTTGTACTGTTTTTTTTTCTATACATTAGTACTTATCATGTCCAGTTTCGTGACATTTCCGGCATTTGTTGACATTTTTGTCACATAGTGCACATACGTGACCGTAAGACTGTCAAGAATAACATTCAATACTAGATAATTTATTTCTATGACTATATACGTATGATTGAATATCAAAAGCGGAAGATGATATTTCATTCTTTTAATTAGCTGGCGCAAATCTTTTTTTTTTTTATGTAAAAATGCGTTATTTCTTCGAATCGGTTTACTAAAAACTTCTCTACTACTTAATTCTCGTTGTTTCATATGTTTCTATTTCTCAACTAAATGCTAAAACTCTGTCATGCTACGCTGTGTGAATCATCTGCAAAATGTTCACGGATACATAGTGGCAGTTCTGTTTTAAATCATCATGCATTTAATTCATTCGTCATTTATGATTTAACTGATAAGCGAAATCTTGTCAAGATACGTACATTATTCTTTCACACAATACTAAAACCATAACTCTAAGTAGGCGCACTATTTTCGCGATAAAAATTCCAAGCCTTTATTTTTTATTACTGAAATTCTTAATGTTCTTTCTGGATTTTTCCATCCGTTCTGCGATAAATATTTTCAAAAATATTTATTTGCATATTGTTCATTTCAGTTAGATGCTTTAGTAACAAGGTTATTTAAATCAATTGTGTGGGAATAGGTTAAGGAACAGCGGTAATTTTTCAGCATGGTCCTAGTGTCCAGCCATTGTTATTAAATCTGTTTTTTTTTTCCATCGAAATGAAAAACTAATATTTATTTAAATTCACTCAAACAAGATAAATAAAATGTGTACTCACAGGTTTTAGCAAATATTTTTGATGTTACGCTGTTGCGGGTGGCGATTCCAAATGACGAATTATGCAATAAAAAAATACACTTAACAAACTGCTTGTTTTGCCCAAAATGGAACACAATGTTTTACCTTTTTCGGCACTTTTATAAATCACCGCAAGGTAGCGTATTCGAGCTCTGCAGTTGCGATTGTGTTGCATAAAAGCTGGCCTAGGGCAGACGATATTTTTTTTGTTTTTAATGAAAACTAAATGTATTTTTCTTTTTGAAAAAATAAAACAAAAATATTTCATTCATTTTTCGTCAAATAACTATGATTACGAAACAGACGATATTTTTAAAAGAGAGATAGCCTTTACTCTTTTTTTTCCTTTCACTATCTAATTTTATAATTTCAAAGCAGACAATAATTTGAATTGTTGGTGACATCAGAACGTTACTCGATCAGTGATTTTGGCTACTATATTAATGAGGATGACGTTTTTGTATAATTTTGTTTCATACTAGCCGCCTGCGGCGACCAGCTAGTTCGCCTTCTTACGCCATTCACCTTTCTATGCAAGCAGCCACCTACGGCGGCTGTTTGGCTAACTTGTCATTTACCTTTTTATTTCAAGTTTGCCTTCGGCGGCTGTTTAAATAAATTTGGCAGCAGTATTGATCAATCCATCTCTATCTTTTTTTTGTGCCATTCACATTTTTACACCAAGATTGCTGCCTTCGGCGGCTATCTACATTTACGATCTATCTCTAAATTTTCTTATCCATCTCTATTTATTTATTTTAACCTCCCCGCTCATTTCCTAATAAAAACAAAGATCACTCAAAAAAAAAAAAAAAAAATAATAAAAAATAAATAAATAAAATAAAATAAAAAAAAAACGATTTTTTTTTTATTTAAGTTGAGCAAAAAAAAAAAAAGTTATCTCAAAAATTCCCCGTAGTGTGCAAAAAGTAACAAAGTAAAATAAGTGACAAAGAAAAGAAATCTCGCTGTTTTTATTGAATTAAATGAGCACAATTATGAAATGTACGTAATATAGAAACAGCAAAACGTCCAGCTTGGGGGGGGGGTGAATGGAAAAAGAAATAACTGCAATCCCTAAATAAAACAAAAAAAAGGAAGGAAAAAAGCAAGCGCGGCCGGAAAAACACATGGTCATCACGTCATAAAACGTAGAAGTAAGCTATATAGTAAAAAAAAGAAGATTAACATTGTTTGCGATTAAGATTCCGACGTAAATATCGAATCGAAATCCAAGTAGTGACGTAAGAGGCAAAAAAAATTGAAGAACGCTTTTTTCGACCGATGTGTGGAAAGACATGTGTTCAGCATTACAAAAAAGTGAAATATATATATATATATATATATATATATATATATATATATATATATATATATATATATAGAGAGAGAGAGAGAGAGAGAGAGAGAGAGAGAGAGAGATAGATAGATAGATATATCTAATTAATTTGAATTTTGACATCTTGAATTCAAATTATGTTTTTCACAACCACTAGTGCGTGTGTGTATGTATGTAGACGTGTGGGTACATGTGTGTGTGTATGTGTGTGTAGGCGTGTGTGTTTGTGTATGTGTGTGTAGGCGTGTGTGTTTGTGTATGTGTGTGTAGACGTGTGTTTGTGTCTGTGTGTGTGATTGTAGGTGTGTGTATGTATGCGTGTGTGTGTAGGATATGGACGCAACCTGGAGACGGTTTTCGCTAGAGGAGCAGCATCGGGAGGGACCGGTCGACGGTGGTGCTGTAGAGGAAGGCGGAGGGAAAATAAAATCATAGGAACATCAAAACCGTCAAGTGAGAACAATAAGCAATGTGATTGCTCAAAAAAAAAAAAAAAAAAAAAAAAAACTATTGCGTATTTTTAAGATTTTTTTTCTTCTGAAGAGGGCGAAATGTTTTTACTATTACCAACTTAAACTTTAGAAATGAGGCTTTGATATTTCTCGCAGAATGATATTAGAAAAATATAAAACCCGGAAAAAAATGCAAATTGATGGTTTTTTCAAAAATTCATAAGAAATACAAAAATTGATCTATCTTCAAAATTTTTTCATTCATCATATTGTAACGGATCCGGTGCGACTTCCAACTTTCTTGAAAGGACGACAAAGTTCTTGATTAAGAATACAGGAAATTTATTTACACTATGTACAGGGAAGATCGTCAACAACTGCTAAATTAATCATCAGCAATTAAGCAAATATCACACAACACCGTAAACTCAACGGTTACACACGTATTTACTCCCAAATACGAAAAATAACACAGCGAAATGCCTCGCAATAAACAGAGCTAATACACTCTCAGTACAAATTCTCAATCGAAACTGACTTTTATCATGCGGGACGCTTTTTATAAACACCGAAAAGAGAGCTCTCAAATATTCCACAAGATTCCAAATGCTTCTCGAAAATCGTAGACCGTTATCTTATTTCATTCACAAATTTTATCAATGAAAAAAAAATAGGGGGATCGTATACTTCAGCCGAATGTATAGGGGTTGTATATTCATTACGGGAAACTATATACAGGTTACGTTACTACAATAATTACTATTTACAGAATTTGTAACAATATTTAAAATTAAATTTCCAACACTATAGTACAAAAAATATTTGTGTGGTGCGATTGGTTCGGGGTTTGTGAGGTAAAAAGTACTAAAAAGTGCAGAAAAAACACAGAAAACATTAACTTTAACTTTTACATTAACTTTTTTTTCTAATTAAAATATCAAAAATCGAAGCCCGAGGTGCACATCTTCGGCAGAAACTGTAACTTTATAGCAAATTTCATCTTTCTAAGCCATACCGTTTTCAGGGGAAACGCGCCACATACACGCACACACGCACACAAGCATCTTATTTTATTATATGTATAGAAGATGATTTCATAAAAAAAAATAAGACGTTCAGTTACTTTTTATGACTGCAATTACACTAGTATTACAAATTAATTTCAACCGTTTCAGCCAAAGTAGTACCATTTGTTCCAAACAAAGAAACTTTCGGTTATCTGCAAAAAAGAAGAAAAAAAATAGGGGGGGGGGGGGGTTGAATTGCAGAGAAAACATCAAAATTTTCCCCGTTTCAGAACTTTAAGATTGAGCAAAAATTTCGAATTCTGCTCTTATCTTCAAAAATATTTTCATCCTCAAAATCGATATCAAATGGAATGGAAATTTTTCGCTCGTATGAAAGTTTCCACTTTTGTGGTAGCGTGACTGACGGGATCAATTTCGGGCGATTTGTATTGCGAAGATCAGAATTTTGATTCCAGAGAGCAAAATATGAGTGCATCACCTAATGAAATCATTTTCTATCAAATTGTGCTTTGATTTGATTTGACAATGATGTAAACAGTAATATTGGTAGCAAAAAATAAGCAAACAAATCAGATATTTTTTTTAAACAAAAACAAATATTTAAATTCGTATTTTGAAGTACGTATTATGAAATTCTGTGTAGTTTTTCAAACAATAAATATTGATAGTAACATTGTTTGAAACCTTGGCTTCATGAACTAAAATGTGCCCATTTATTGCAGAATTAAAAGTTAAATTTCCTCCCGATATTGCTAGGAGAGGGGGGAGAGAGATTTTAAATAATTAAAATTACTGGTAAAAAACTGATATTATACATATTTTGATGCTAAGCTCCTGCTAAATCCGAATATTAATTTTAAAAAATAATAAAATACATTGTATTTCAAAATACGTTTTCTACAAATTAATGTGTTTTTCTGCGTCTAATGTTAATTGCTTTTGGTACAATGGTTTTTTGGACATATTTTAGTTTAATTTACTGTCGCATTTATCATGAAATAAAATTGAAAAAAATATGTTCCTTTCAAAAAAAAAGTACAGAATGAAATTCTGACTAAAAAACACTACTGCACAAATCAAAGGTTTTGATTCAAAAACTGTTTCACAAACTAGCTAAAAGAACTATTTAGCTGTTGTTTCCGGTTCACAACAACTACAAATTATAATTTAAGGAATCAATTCTTCCATTTAAATTTAATTTCCACGTAAACTTTCCTAAATAAAACCTTCTAGTTTATCCCAAACGATCCATAACTATTTTCCTCGGTCTAGTCTTAACAAAGTTAGAACTTTTATAAAACTTCCCGAAGCTGGTGACGCAAAAGCTAAAGTTTTTTTCATTCTGTCAGCCCCATTCGATAGTTGCCGGAGGGCGAATAAGAAAGGAAGAACAGCAGGTGTGAACTAAGTGACATACGAAAAAAGTTTTCGATTCCGACAAACTCGAGAACTGACTTATATAATTGGTTTTAGGTTTGTTATTGGAAATAAAAAAATGTCTTTCGGTGATGCCAATTTAAGAATCAATAACTTGACTCATTTAGAAATTTTCAATGCTCTTTCATGGGATTTGTAATAAATTTAATATTCGAAAAGAGATTTATTTTTGAGGTTTTCCACAGACGAAACAATTTGAAGGCACAGTTCTAAAGCTTGGATACGCCACCTTGCGGCGCTTTAAAAAAATAGTCAAAAAGGTAAACCATTTCAATTTTGCGCTGACAAAGAAGATCTCATTGGACAGAGGTAAGTAGCTTTTGTTTCAATTCTTTCTGAAAACTGAAATACCGTACCTCAGAAAGTGATGATATTTTGATGTAAAAACTATTTTTATGACTGCAAAGAAACGATCCAGCGATCAGACAATCAGTGGAGCCGCTTTTAGTCACCAACTCGCAGAAAAAAGAGCAATAAGTCGGAACAAAAAGATGTCCATAGGGACTTTTTTAAACACCTAAAACAAATTTATCTTGGAAACAAAGAACCCGGAAAAAAGTTTTGTCAGTCCTATATTGCATAGAGAAAATGGTTTTGGTCTGTTTTTAGAAAAACATATTGAGCGGATTTTCTAAAAAAGTGTGAAGGCAAAACCCGAAGTATTTTAACGCTATTAGTACATGGAAATTTTCACAGATCGACATTAATTGTGTCAGAAGCGGGAGAACGCATGAAACGATAACGTAGAATCTGGGTTCCGATGTATTAGTTTATTACAGTGCGCCATGGCTTTATAGATACATTGTTTCGTCTTTACATTGAAAGTGTTTTTAATGAATGTAATTTATATCCTAAACTATCTTTTTATTTTTCGTTTTAAGAAATTTTCGACATCTGTTAAAACTTGATCATATAGCAGTGCAAAAAGGCTGATTTTCATGAAAAAATTGTTTTCATTATGCTACTCGAACACAATAAATTTGACTTGTTTTAATCATGTTTTACAATAGATCGCCAAAAGTTACAGAACTTCTTTAAAACCGACAGTTCAAGCTTTTTTACATCTCTTCATCTGAGTTGATTAAATTTTAAACGTGAGAAATTGAAACGAAAATCATTTTACTATTAGTTAAATTAACGTCGATAATGTGAACCTTTTATATCTTTTATGGGGAAATAAGCCATTTTTCTACTGAATAACGGAAACGTAAACTTTTCTCAATTAAATTAGTTGATATTCTAAGCCATCTTTCTGCACCTGGCATTGTCAAGTTTCACTTTGGCCCTTGGGCGAAAAATTGGAAAACGCAAGCAAAAGAAGAAAAAATTCAGTTATTGCCCGAAAGTTGCAGAAATCGATGAAACTTCTAACAGATAGTGATGGTTGTGCGAAATATAGAATCGAACGCTGTAAGCTCAATTTTAAAATTCGTAATAATAAAGGAAAGCGAACGAATGTGTTTGGTAAAATTAGTCTTAACTCTTTAAACACCATAAACTTCACTGTAGAGTATAAACAGTGTTAATGCATCAAAGTATTAAACGGCGGCGTAAAAAGCATGCATTTCAAAATTTGCGATAGAGTAAAACCTCGTTTATTCAACCCCCGTTTATCCGGAACTTCATTTTTTCCGGCTGAAATTTGTTGAGAAAAAATATATTTACGAAAACAATAATTTCAGATTATGATTCCACTTTGGAACGTCAGTCCAACACCACTGCAGCTGGTATTGGCGAGAAAAGATACTTTGTAGTTTTCTTACAAAGCATTATTTTTTGCTGTAATAAAAGATAAGTGTTCTTGCTTAAGAATGTGTTTTGCTTATTACCCCATTATCCGGATTTCGTTAATCCGGATTGTCTTTAATCCCACTTAATCCGGGAAAACGAGGTTGTACTGTAGTTCGTTCAGTAGATTTTGTGCAAACGTATCAGACATCTGTGTCTGTATGCAGTGGCGACGCTACGGACGAGGGGGCGGTCCTCCCCGGGTGTGTCAGATTGACACATAAGGTGCAATACATAAAGTGAAACATAAGTGAAGTGAAGTAAGGTGCGTAACATAAAGTGAAATTGTTAGTTAAAAAAAAATGAAGATAAAATGCATTTTTAAGACTACAAATTTGAAAACTGCAGACACTTAGTATTAAAATGTTTATAACATGAGTTCTAATTTGCGTAGATTAAAAACCCAAAAAGTTTTATATTCTTAAAAAAAGGGGCTGTTGAATAAAATCATTTTGAGAAAAAGTGAATTTTGGTTAAAAATCGTCTTTTCAACCTAGTCGGATACCTTAAGCATTCAAAAAGGAACGATCATGTCCCCAAATTTACGGAATCGTCAGACTAAATTTGTCAAATAAGGGAATATTTTGGTAGGTTGCAATGATTTCTTTTAAAAATGCGCTGAAGGGGCACCTTTACCCGGTTTCCAAACAAAGATGCACAGCTGCAGCGTTTGCGGCGCTTAGCGCCTAGACTGTTCGGCCGATTTTCATGAAATTTGGCACAAAGTTAGTTTGTAGCATGGGGGTGTGCACCTCAAAGCGATTTTTTCGAAAATTCGATGTGGTTCTTTTCTATCCCAATTTTAAGAACAAAATTATCATAAGATGGACGAGTAAATTACGAAATTATCATAACGTGGAGCCGTAACATGTTCACAAGCCAATTGGCGAGATACGAAATAATCATAACGTGGAACCGTAACATGGGTACAAGCCAATTGGTATTAAAATGTTTATAACACGAGTTCTAATTTGAAAAAAAATGTTCTAATTCGAAATTATCATAACGTGGAACCGTAACATGGGTACAACCAATTGGCGAGAAAATTCACCATACATTATTTGTAAATATACAGGTTAACCAAAAAACCTTTTAATTTTTCTATTACGGGCAAAGCCGTGCGGGTATCACTAGTTACTAATAATAAAGCTGAAAGTCTCTCTGTCTGGATGCCTGGATCTCTGTGACGCGTCTAGACCGTTTGGCCGATTTTCATTAAATTTGGCATAAAGTTAGTTTGTAGAATGGGGGTGCCTCTTTTTCCATTTCAATTTTAAGAACATTTTCCGGAGCAAAATAATCATAAGATGGACGAGTAAATTACGAAATTATCATGACGTGGAATGGGAGAGCGAATAAACGTAGCCAATTGTGGAGAAATTCATCATCCATTATTTGTAAATATACAGGCGAACCAAATGACCTTTTAATTTTCTACTACGGGCAAAGCCGTGCGGGTACTAATAGTTAGTTTATAAAATTGGAACAAGCTTAAACTGATGATGCGAAAAAAAGTTATTTCTAGTAATAGAGAATCTAAAGGGTTGTGCGAAATCTTGCTTTCTTTTAATAATGAAATCATGTGAAATTTAAGCTTTAAAAAATAATTACAAAATAACTGCTTCAAATTTGAAAAGAAAAAAAAAAGCTCAGAGGGACAAAACCACGAAGCTTGAAATAATTTTTTACCAAATTTCAAAGCTGTAGATGCCTTTGGATTTCCTGGATCACAGCGATTCTATCACATTATCTTTGAAGTTACTTTTAATGCATATAGATATAATAACTAAAAACCATTTAGCGTGAGTTATTCTTTTGTGTAATAGTTGCAAATAAAGTGTGAAGAATAACCTATTAATAGCTTTGACTGCATTGAAAAAGCTTTGAACTCACCTGAAAAGTTTCAGAATTTTTCAGTTTCCTTGCCTGCAACAAAAAAAAAAAAGTATAGAAATTTACGTTGAATCAGATAAATCAAAATAGATCTTTAAACAATGAAAAATAAATGAAATATTCGCAAGTTTTTATGTCTGTTCAAACTTCGAAAAACAGAATTTAAAAATTTGAAATAAGTAGAAAGCTTTTGTATTTGTGTGGAAGTTAAGAAGCATTGCATTGCATCCCGAAGCCCCCCGTGCCTACCGCGCTTGCAGTTTACTAGTTACTAGCAGGGAACATAATATTGTGATGCACAGACTAAACATATAAGGAATACACGTGTTTCGGTATTATAAGGAGCCTCTTTCTCAAAGCACGAAAAAAAAAATCAACTTCAGAACAAGAGCAAAAGAAATAGAAAAGCCAACAATATTCAAATAAGTTTCAGTTTGCCTGCTGCTTGCGTTTTGAAATTCAAACCATTTCTTTTTTTTTCTTTTTTTTTTGTAAAAAGGATTTGTTGTGACCCCGTAACACGCAAGTGCAGCACTATTTTACAGTTTTTGCATCACAATTTCGTTTTCTTTCATTTAATGCAAGGTACCTCCATTTAGAAGTAAGGAATGACACTTCATGCACACATTATCATTTAAAGTATTTTAGGATACTCATAGAGAATAGTTACATACAAAATACCTCTTATAGAAAAATATCAGGAATTAAATTACCAGCTATCCACATTTAGTAATGAAACATTACATTTTTTTTCCAAAAATGCAAATGCAATAAAATCAAAGAAGTCGAATAACAACTCAATATCTGACATAGAAAGCTAAATTACGGAGATTTAGAATATTTTGTGTTATATAGAATAGAATCCTTACGAAACAGAATCCTCTTTGACTGAAAAGCACTTACGTCAATATCAACATTTTTTGAATTCGTATTACACAAAGCAATAAATTGGTGATGTTATTAGAAAATCCTTTCTCTTTTTAATGCGGAAATAAAACGAAATTTCTGCAAGGACGATTTAGGTTTTATTTACAAATTTCAATGGGGTATAAACGTAGAAACTGACTCTCAAATCCAAGAAAAAATATACGGCAGTGCAGTCATTCAGGGTCTTTCACCAAAGTGCGTACCCGGTGGGAAGTCACAGTGACCTTCCAAAAAATTTCCCCATTCGGAATATTTGGAGACTTAACTGCAATATTGCAATTTTTAAATGACCGAATGTCCTTTTTCAGTTGGTGTACCTATGTGTGTGTACCCGTATTACATCATTTGGCACAATTTGGAGATCCATCTGGCGAATCGATAATTTCCACCCACTCAAAATTTCTGTACCTCAGAGGCAGAGGAACGTAAGTCACATTATGATAATTTTACAGTAGAGAGGAAAAGCTTTTTTCTCTGGCGCAGGTAAAGAATGGGACGCGCGCTCTTTTAACCCTGGTAAATAATAGGGTCGTTCCCAAAATTTTAAATGTATTTTTTTCTGAAAGAGCATGATGAAAAACATGGGATTTGACCATTTTTTAAATAATTTGTTTCAGTTTAATATCTTTAAAAAATTACTTAAATCGGTGCGCCTTCATTGCTTATGCTTCTGTCGTGTGACATCACAAATGATGAAATTTCATTCAGTGTTGCCATTCACAGCTCAAAATATTTAATTCGCATCTTTACTCACGTGTATTGGCAACGATATGGTTTATAGCAAGCGTAGAGCGCAATTTTAATTCGCTTCTTGATTATCATAACGTGGAAACGCAGTGAAAAATGCGCCAAAGGAAATCATTTGTGACGTCATAAAGACCACGCCTTAGTTTCAAAATCAGACATTTTGAAAAATTAGTTAAAAAATAACTATTGGGAAAATCAAAGTATTTTTTTGGTCCATGTTATTTTTTTTTACTCATTCTATCAATTTCAGTGACTAACAGTAGTACTTTTGACTGAAGGAAACAACCCCATTGAAAAGGATTTTTTGTAAAGAAATTCGTTTAGATGGCTCGGTGCGGAATAAGCTTCCACATACAATGCAGTAATAAACAGAAAATCGAAATTTTTAGACTTACGTCACTCTGGCACTGAGGTACAGATTTTATGTTCCTAACCACCTGAGGGTACCTTTGAGCTGTGCCGGTTAACTGTACGCCACTTCGAGTTTATTTAGTATATCTGACTTGAATCCCCCTCCTCCCCCTCCCCCCAAACTTTTTTTAAAGCAATTTATTTTTCCTTCCATTTCTGACGTTGCTTAAACTGACCCTAAATGGAAAGATAGTTTTGAATCTGGATAGTAATTGACTTTAACTGAATTGATTATTTTTTATTCTATTTTATTTTATTTAATTTTTTCTTATATTTATTTTTTCTTATTTTATTTTATAATTGATTTTTCTTTTTTATTGTATCTATTTATTTATTTAATTTCATTTTTATTTTCTTTTATGAATTTTGAATAACTTTACAATACTTGAAGTGTACTTCTTCCTTTTTTTATGCATCGACAAATACAATAAAACTATTAAAATTGGGGTAAACCACTTTAAAATATTGAAGTTCTAGTTCAAAGTTTGACTGCATTTGGAATAATCTATTTGCAGTTCTACTCTAAGAAAGTCATTGTATTTTGAACTTATTGATTAAAATTGTACATATTCAACCTAATGCTTAAAGCGGTAACTAGCGTCTTGGTTTTAATAAAGCTTCATCTGGTATATAAGGATTCATTATTATTATTATATTACAATTTTTTCGACTTGAAACTTTTCTCCTACATAAATACTGAAGAAATTACGATTTCTGTGAAAGCCCGTTTATGGGAAGAAATAGAAAATCTCGTGATCAAAAATCTGAAAGCGTTCCAAAAATATGCTGCTTTGACTCGATTATCTGAGCATAAAAGTTTCTCCAGAGTTCAAAACTACTCACTTATTATTTTATATTTCGTTGAATTTTCCAAAGAACAATATTTTATCATAAGTTACATAAAAGTTCATGCTGTTTCTTTTGTGCAGAAAAATCGATTGATCACATCAGGGCATTTTTTCTGTTATTTAGCTTTATGAAAGAAAGTTTAGAATCTTATAAATACAATAACAATGAAGTACTTGCGTCATACTTGCAGAGTTAATGTTTCAGAATATAGTTTGATAAAACCATTAATTTAAAAAAGCGTTTCGTAAAAAAATATACTGTCAAGAAATCTAGGTAACAATCAATGAAATAGTAAATAAAATTATCATCCAGTTAAAAACTAATTTTGTTAATAGTCAAAAACAATTTTTGTACTTTAGGTGCTTTATTCAGTGGAAAAGGTAATTTGTGAAAGTAAAGCATATAAAATAAAAACTGCATCAACCAATATATTTTAAAAACAGGACTTAATTTCCATGGGAGCTCAACCTCTGTTCTTGTTTTTCACCTGATATGAATTTATACATTAAATGGAATCCAGGTTATTTACGTCTGAAAATACGTACTAAGGATTGTCGGGTTCCACTCTACTATTGAAAGTGGTCAAATCTTGATACATGGCTAACCGCTATTCATAAATGCAAATGAAAGAATGAATTGCGCTAATTTAACGATACCACTTGAGAAAGTTTTTTTTATCTTACTTGTATCTGTGACTTGTTTTTGACTAGTTTTTGACCCCCTGAGTCCAAAACTGTTCTCAGTTTTAGTCCAGGCGTTCTGCTCTGGACGCGTATGTACTGACCAAAAAAAAAAAAAAAAAAATCAAATGAAATCAAAAACATATTTTCTTTACATGTTCTTCACTAAGAATTTTTTCCAACAAAGTTTGTTTGAAGCAATTTGCCCTTAAGTTTGGGATTTATATTTGTCTTAAATTTCCCAGTAGGAACTAACGTTAAATACATGAAATACACCGCCAGCTCAGTCAATTCCAGCCGAGGATTGCAGTTTCATGCTTATTAGCACTCATCAGCCCGGCACAGGAGTGACTGAGCTGGAGGTGGAAAACCTCTTAAGGAAGACAAGAGTGCCAAACAAACTGGTAGCTAATACAAGAATTAGCACTGACCAGACGAGTGACCGAAGCAATGGTTCGGTTTAACTCGAAGATTGAAGGCAAGGCTGGTATGTTCAATAAAGTTGCCTTATCCCTGGTTATAGGGCGGTCACTTACTTAACTAACGTTAAGTGTTTTTTGAGATGCTCAAAACTGAACGAAAAGTTGCTCAAATTAAAAAGTGAAATATAGGAAGGAAGTGTCCTCGCCAAAATCTTTCAAACTAAATACGTTTGTTTGAATAAGACAATTCGCTCAAAAGTTATTAGAAAGTCAGACTAACAGACTAACAGACAGACCGACAAATAACCGATCGACAGTTAGACAAATCGACAGACCCGGACATACATTTTCCCCCATCTTAAAACGCAAAATTCAAATTTTTAATTTCTTTGGTACTCATTTAATTGTTTTATTTACTTCTACTTTCTTTTTGTTTCTAGCGATACTTTTCAAATGCATTTCACCTCCTTTCAACCTTTTTTCTTCTGTCCTTCACTTGTACGGGAAGGTAGGCTGAAAACTAATATTACTGTCGCGAACTTAAAATATTCATGCACCAGTTTTATTTTAGTCACAAAAGTTTTTAGAAATTTTATTGCACGTGCAACATCTGTTTTGCACCATAAAATCTTAGTGACAAGATTTAGTTCTAAGCTTGCCTAATGAAATTTTTGATAGCTTGAATAAAAATGAAAATGGCTAAATAATAACTTTCAATGTAATAAAATCTCCAGTACTTATGTCTCTCTTTATTTTCATCCGACCGTAGCACTAGTATATGAAATCCATAATAGACAACATAAGTGTTACGAGAAAGTCCATTGTATCGGAAAGAAATGCTGTCCCATAAACTCCATTATTCACTTGAAAGAACACACGGCAAATAGAGTTATAATGTTTCAGTGCTCATTTGGGATTTTTTGAGAGAAACATTCCATTCTTATCGAAATCACATACGCAGCGATCAACTCTAAACGCATTAAAAACGTTGCAAGAGGTATAACGTGCTAGGTTTCCTTAGGAGCTAACGAAATCTTGTACTTCGTATTCTGAAAGTTGAAAAAATTTTGCTGAATGTTACGGACCTGGGTTTTGATTGTTTTTTTTTTTTTCTGTTTCTTTTTCCCCATAATTACTTCAGTAATCCAAAACAATTTTCAGCAAGCCATAAGTTGATACATGTGTTCTCAGTAAACAGTTCGTTTTCTACTCTGTGTAAAAAAAAAAAAAAAAAAGAGAAGAACGGAGGGTAACGGCGCCAGTCACAGACATGCTTAAAACATCGCTCTCAGGTTAACTCAATTTTCTGAGCCTTTCAAAGTATTTAAACTTTTAAAACTATTTTTCTCTCAAGCAACTACATCTCGTCAAACGTTTGGCTGCTTCTGGATTCTCTGAATTTTTTAATTCCATTTTTATTTGCTCAAATTCAAAAAAAAGTCCAACCCCCAGTAAGAGACACCGGAAATTCTGATGATACCCAATATCAAATAGGATGAGTTAAGCATGAGTAATGGAAAAAATTCCCTTTTTCTCTTCAAAATGCAAAAGTTCTTTATTTTTAGATCTTAAACCTTATTAAATTCAAATGAACATGAAACACCGGCAGACCTCGTATAACTGTTCATAACCTTCCACCACTGCCTTATAAATACCAACAGGCTCATAAAATTCATTCTGATAACACTAGATGGTTGCACCGTATTCATGGACCGCATCAACATCAGTTTTACCCGCCTAAAAATCTCATTATTTAAATCCAAACTTATGAATGTCGGTTTCTGGACCCTTGTTTGTTACTATGGTGACCTTACTCTACAGGAAATTAAAAAAAAAAAACCTTCTGCCTCGTGTGCAGCAGTGGATATTAAGATGAATCTCATGAAACAGAACACATATCAAAAATAAATATGTTTAAATGTCAAAAAATAACATTGAAAAACGCGGAACAGGAAAGATAATCACAATCTACAGCAGTAAATCCAGAATCAAGAGTGAAAGTAATAAAATCATTTTAAAAGCCTGTCTTATGTACTAAAATCAATTACAAGTTATTTTTCCTGCCATTTTATATTTATTTTGTTAGCAAATATAAAATGGCAATAATTGAGCGTTCTTGTCTGCCAACAATGAAATTGCTACCAATCGAATGAAAGACTTGGAACTTTTTTTAAACCTTACTTTAAAAGGTTATAAGTCCAGTACTACATAAATTGGAAGTTCCAAACAAAACTCATTTCAAGTCAGAAATTTGTTATTATTATTATTATTATTATTAATACCAATATTTTAAATGTGCAAGTAAGTGTTCACTACCAAAATCGTGAAAGAACATACACTAATTCATTCAATAATTCATTGTTCTAGTAATTAAAGTATCAAGAAGATGAAACCAAACTTAAAGAAATGCCTGACCAATTTGCAGTTTTTTTTAAATACCTTCCACTGTTCCTTGGTACCAGCGGATCGCAGGTTGGGCACCAGTGGCTAAGATCAATCTCGATCATGACATCTTTCTAACAGAAGCAAATAGAGTAGTTTCACGGGAACCATACGGTCGGCAAGCTGTAGGCTTTGAATCAATGGGTTAACAACACTCTCGATCAAGTTATCTTTCAAACAAAATATGCTTATCGAAATTGGTTCATCCATTTAGGAGCTACGTTGCTTCAGACAGACACACAGATGTGCAGATACGTACAACTTATAACCCCATTCCGTTTCGCGTCGCGGGTTCAAACCTAGTAACTGTAAACCAAACTATCGCTCTTGTTCCAAAATTTTGCTCTTGTTATAAGTTTTGTAACATTTTTTTGTACTTGACTTTTTAAAAATGTTTGTTTTTTTAAAATAGAAGGTAATATTTTTGTAAGAAATAATTGACTAGGCAATTAATAAAAGATAAAATACGAGGGATAAAGCGTTTAAATTAAAACTTTTCTTAAAATTTCTTAGTTTCCATTAGTTTTTGTATTTAAGTAGATGTTTTTTGAAAGCATTAATAAAAATAAGTTTATTTTCCTTGTTGAATTCCCACTATGCCTAAACAAACCAGCAAAAAAAAAAAAAAAAACTACGAACTGCAGTATAAAAAGTTTTGCAATTGTATTGCCATATTATTAAATTCCCATTTCTAATTTATTTTGCAATATATTTTGTCACATTTGTTTTTATAATTTAAAAATCTATTGGGCTTTAGCATTTAAATTTCATGAAGATGAAAATTTGCATGCAAACAGATTTCAAATGAAACAAAGTCTATTGATTTCCTATTGAAAGAGTTAGAATAAATTCAGTTCAGCTCCTTTTTTTCTTTCTATTTGCACAAGCGATCAAATATTTGAACATTTTGCTTCGTTTAAAAGAGAAACGCATTGCCCCTTAAAATATAAATGACGAATAAATTTAATTTTTTCCCTCTTACTTCCAGAAGATCCATTGTTTAAAAACGATGGTTCTCTTCCAATTTTTCGTATTGAAGTTCATTTAATTTAGTCTATTCATTAGAATAATGATGAAGAATTAATAAAACAGATCTACGTAAAAATGATAATGTGATAGAATGACATAATAGAACTACTAAAGTTTGATAATATAAGCGTGGACATTTTTTTCTGGCAACTAATTATGTGTTGGTGTAACAGCAGTTATTAGTCACCTTTAACGTTTGTTAATAGAGGGCGCGGTAAGAGAAGTTGTAGTGCAGATGTGAAGTGAAGAGAGTTAACAGACAGATAAAAAACGAGATGTGTTCGATTTCTTGTTGCATGATGTTGAAATTATTCTGTATTTTTTTTCTTCTGTAATGAAGTCTCTACCATTTTGTGCATTGTTTTAAAGCAGTGATGCCCAAGCTATGACCCGCGGGCCCCACATGAAGCTGATTAATGTGGCCCATTGTTTTGTTCTATGTCATAAAACGAAAAAAAATATCACAAATTGGGAGCTAAATATTTAAAAATTGGTTTCTTAAAAACATGCTTTTAATAAATAAGCATCAAGAGATTGATAATAACAATCATTCGTTTGCAATTTTCTTTCCTTTTCTATATTTTTCCATGTTATTTAAAAAAGAATGAAATATTGAAAAATTTTATTTGTGTTCTGGCCCGCGAAAATGATTTTAATACGAGGTGTGGCTTTCGGGCAGAAAAAAATGGAGCACTAAGGTGTTAAAGCATTTTAACCTTTTCTTAAAACTTTTTTAGAGAGGAATATTAGAGCCACATTTTTCTGGTGCAGTTTTCAAAGCGTTTCGCAAATCTTCGCTTCAGAATTATAGCAACTGACATTTATTTATTTTTTCTTACTCATCTCATTTACTACGCTTATTATAGTTGTTTATACATGCAAAAATCTAGAATAATAAAAAAGAAAAGTGATTTTCGGTCCAAAACAAAAAAGATTTCCTATATTTGCATTTTTTCCTCATTATATACACTCATTAGACAATTGCGTTTTCTAGAAATGTATCTCTATAGACATCGTTTTCATTTTTCAATCACTTCCAGGGGCGTGCACAGGAAGAGAAGGGACACCTGTTGGCACGAGCTTGAAGGGGGTTCGATATTTTTTTTAATATCGGGTGAAATATGTACAGTGCTGGCCAAATTATTAGACTAAAGAATTTTTTTTTCTTTTTTGTACACTATTAGTACTAAAGTACTATTTATTTTACTGATAAAGTACAGTACATACTGCACACTGATTATTACGTTATTTTAGCATAATTCAATGTTTGCAGGTGGCAGCACTGTCTGCTTTGTTTATGTTCTTTGTTTATTTACTTATCAGGAACATAGCCTCAATCAGCTTAAACAGTTCACTAGTTCTTTTTATTAGTGTGTTCTGTTAGATTTAAAGTTAGTTTTAGGTATTTAGTAAATATTTGCATGTGAGTATATATATTAGTGAGTATAAACAATTTTTTACCTCCTTTTTTAAAAAGTTAAGAAATGGTGTAAACCTTGTGAAAAGTATGCCAAAAAGACTTAAAATGCTCATCAAGAACAAGAGAATGCATACTAAATATTAGATAATTATTTCACTTTTCGTCCATGTGTCTAGAGTTATGTAATCAATAAAGAATTTGCTTTTAAAACAGTCTTAGTCTAATATTTTGGCCAGCACTGTATAGGGACGTAGGGTAAACAACATGGAAAGATACCATAAAAGTAATATGTGACAGGCCCCAAAATTTCTCTACACCCTCTGATCACTTTCCTTTTGGAAAAAATATGCATCGAACATCCGAAAATTGATGAATTTTGAAAAAAGAATTCTTACCACAGTATTAGAAACAGTTCAAAGGGCAACATCTTGCGTTAGATATTCGAATACGTAGCAACTCTCCTCATAAAAGATTGTGAACAAAATATAATCATTAAAATATTAAAATAAGTATCTTATATAATTAAAAACTAAGCGTACGTACCTATGTATCTATATCCGAGAAACTTCTCCCGAATGCGAGGGAACTAACCATCAAATCAGGTATTGATAGATTCGTTATTTTCCCGTCTTCATGTTTGGCTATTTAACATAATCCTCCGATAATAATTAGCGGAGATATCAATTACAAATTATATTAGCTGTGATTACTTGGATTTCGGCATAAAATCCCTAATTTTCGTAGGCTTTCCTCCATCCAAATTATTATTCAGCGGTTCAACTACACTTTCCGTAACAATGCTTTTATTAAATTTGTAGTGTGAAGAAAATCATCGAGAAGAAAGATCTCCATTTTTTTCTCGAATATGGAGAAATAAAATTCTTTCTTGTTTTGAGACGCTTCCTGTAATCGGGGGATTTAAAATGGTTTCTTTCTGATTATTACTCCGCAATCAGGCGCCAAATTTTACTGATTTTTTTTTTCCAAACCTGGTTGCTTAACACGAGTCACTTGACACAACTTTTATTTTCGAGGTAGACCGTGCAAAGCCGGGTGACGCAGCTAATCTATAATTTTAAAAATTGTTCAATATTTATATTTATGACATTATGATATATTGCTATTCTGATAGCATTTTGACAACTGAATTACATACATATTTTTTGTCGGTAAAATGTAGACATTTGTCAATTCATACAGTATTTTCTTTGTTATAAAAAAAAAATATTGTATTCTTTTATATTTCTTAAGTATAATTTCTTATGCACTCATTTAAATATGTTGAAATAAAGTTAAAATGTGGTGAGATTCGTGTTGTTTAAGTGCAGGGTAACAAAATAATAAAAGAAACCCTCCCTCTTGAATGTAAAAAGTGACCAAAAACTAACTCATAAGAACAATATCTTCTCTAAATCTGCTAGACGAAAGAACCCTATGTTATGTTATAGTTTTGAACAACACAGAACTTTTTCGAATTCAAAACTACGTGACTGCGTTCTTAATTTTTTTTACTCTTGAATAAATAGACTATATTACTTCTATAGCTGGGAGAATTTTTACCTCTGCATGCATGAATTTCATTTTTCTCTTCAAGCCCCGAATCGCAACTCGAGTAATAAATCTCAACTTTTATTCATTTGGGGACGCTGTGTCCTGAATTCCTAAGGCAATGCCTTTCGTAATATACGAATAAAGACATTCCACGTGAGGCCAATACCTTGTCCTTCCTAGAATGAATACGGTCAATTCTTAAGATCATTTTCCTTATAGAATCGTGGACATGAAAGCCTAATATTTTGTCCTTTTATCAATAATATTAGTTGTGTGTGTATCCGTAACACTGCTTTTAAGAATTAATTATTAGCTTATTAGAAAAAGGTTCAACAACATTTTATCGCACAAAGTACATAAATTGGGTTGTTTCCTATTACTTCCTCTTACAAAAAAGGAAGTATATTGTATTCGCGAAAACATTTTCACTCAAAAATCGACCTTAATTTCCATTTTGCTCACCTCCGAATGAATGTTGACTTTTTTTTTTTCGACTCGAACACACGTGGATAAGTAAGTGCCTAAGAACGTATAGACACGCGAAATATC
The DNA here is from genome assembly GCF_026930045.1 of Uloborus diversus. Lineage (NCBI taxonomy): Eukaryota > Metazoa > Arthropoda > Arachnida > Araneae > Uloboridae > Uloborus > Uloborus diversus. Next base: position 110,625,677 of record NC_072736.1, read on the forward strand.
CGTTTTGACGATTCCCGAGTTAGTTACAACGAATTTTCTCGTGACGTCTGTATGTATGTGCGTATATGCGTATGTATGTCGCATAACTCAAGAACGGTAAGTCCTAGAAAGTTGAAATTTGGTACGTAGACTCCTAGTGGAGTCCAGTTGTGCACCTTCCCTTTTGGTTGCATTCGGGTGTTTCTAAAGGGGTCTTTTACCCCTTTTTGGGGGAAATCATTGTTAATTTTGATTTAAACTCAAGTGGTGTTGCAATTTGGCTGACACTTGGCAATATATCGCCAGTCTTTTGGTCGCCAAGTTTTGTCGCCAACTTGGCGACAAATTTGGCGATTTTTTTTAAAATCTGTTTTAATTTCGCCACTGTAGGTGATATTTAGAGAGTAAACTATTGAATCACATTCAAATTGCCAATAATGGGAAAATAACATTAAATGTGAGTAAAAGGAAGTCATGTGAGGCACACATCAGCTCGTTTTTCAATACACACACACACACACACACACACACACACATATATATATATATATATATATATATATATATAATTCAATTTAATATCACACTCGTAGGTAACACAATGGCAAGTGTACTAAACAACAAGAAACCCAAAAGAATGTTAACAATGTAAATTGAAAACCATGTAAATAGGAAAAGTTGAACGATATGAACATTAAGATAAATAATAGAATGGGCAGTAACTGCTACGTTATCAAAGAGCTGGAGCAGTTGGCATATTATAATAATTTGCAGGTTTCTATAGGTCGGTAACGCGCAAGTCAGCGAGTATTTTCATTTTTATCAAATTAGCAAGAATTTACATTCAACTGCGTGGTGGGCGTAGGATTAGTTGACATTAAACGAGTATTATAAAAGGTAACAAGTTTTTTGATAATACTGACACGTTCTATCGAATTCCCCAGCTCTACATTAAACCAGTGTTATAAAAGGTAACAAGTTTTTTGATAATTCAAAATTTTAACATTGGCGATGCTTTTTTTAGTGAAATATAATATGAAATCATAGATGTGAAAATTTAATACTGTGTCTTTTGATCAACATTAATAATTGTGTGTCTGTGTTCAAAATGCTATTTTTGCGAACAAATCATAATACTATACTTAATTACTGCCCGGCATTAACTAGGTATTTATTAATGTACATTAAAACCTCGATTATATCCGAAACCCTTTTAACCAAATCCTCGTTTGACCAAAGTAGATTAAATTTGAAAGGGATCAAATGAGACAGTAAAGCATTGTTTTATTTAGTAATTGTTTTTACAATTACATGTTTATGTTTTAAACTACAGAACGAACAAACACAATTGCAACTACATTATTGATGATGAAAAAACATTTTAAGTTAACTGTACTTGCTTTAGTAAATTTACATTGCCTTTCCTGGCTGAAGTGATATTTATTCGTCAAAGTTGTTTTCAATTATTTTGAAACTATTTTAGCTGCGTTGCTCAGCATTGTACACTCTACCTCGAAAATAAAAGTTGTGTCAATTGACACATGTTCAGAAATCAGGCTTAGATAAAATTAAAAAAAAAAGCGTAAAATATCTCATCAATACGTAGTAATGAGCACTTTTATGACTAACAACTGAAATTTAGACATGTTTGGATACATTTTTTTTTATCCGAAAATTCAGTTATTGCTATTAATTTACGTAAGCATTCCGTTTCCGGATTTGCGGGCGACCCCCCCCCCCGTGAGAATTCTTGGATATCCAAGGACCTCTGGGTGAAATTTGGCACTCTAACGTAAACTGTGGGTGTGTGCAAGGAACTTTAACTCTAGATTTAAACAGGTACTCATCGACAAAATGACTACTCAATGCGATACTTTTAACTATCTTATGGTATAAAAAATTCTGTAAAGCTTGACCACGAAAAGAAGGCGGATGACATTGAAGCAAAAACATCATTTGTATCATTGTCCCATAAGTTGTTTGTTATTATTTTGGAACAGGTAGGATTATCGAGACCATGCCTTTTATTATTCAGTGCTTTGTGGCAGATTCACCCAGTTACAAATGATAACAAATGATGTTTCGCTTCAAGGTCATCCGCTTTCTTTTCGTGGTCAAGCTTTGCAGCCATTTTTATACAATAAGATAGTTAAAAGTATCGCATGGAGTAGTCATTTTGTTGATGATTACCTGTTTAAATCAAGAGATAGTTTTTGCGCCCACCTGATAGAAAATTTTTAACACTTCATTTGAACGAAAATTTTCAAATTATGAAGGTGGTTTGGCGTTGGTCCCGATTATTTCGATTAATCCAACTTTTACTGCACCGCATTTCTTTTAAATATTTTTGAGAAAGAAATATATTTACACAAGCGGGAAGCAATAGAGGGAGGGCAGAAAATGGCCCAGTAGAAAATTAAGATAGAAAATTAAAGCACTTTAGATCTAAAAAAATATGATATTTTGTCGCAAACATTTAATGCAAATTGTGTAACAGCGTAAAAAATCTAATCGAACATGATGTGAATACTTTTTCTTAAATACAAATCGTTTGAAACATTTCCTGTTTGTGAAGTTCAGAAATGAAATTTTACATGCTGTGATGTACTCAGAGTTCAAATTTTGCAAAGTTACGCAAAACTACTCTTACGCACAATAAATACTTGTGACTACATTTTATTAAAAAATGCTGCTGAAAATATATTTCCTTTTATTAGAATTGATGTTCAAAATGCAGTTCTTCTTTATTTCGTATTCTTTGTATAGCTTCGAAATAGCTGCGTGCTTTTCTCTTCAATGTTTATTCACTCTTTATTGAAAATAAAAGCATTTCATTAATTTTTATGTTTGTCAAAAATTCAGAAAGAATTCAATTTATTTCTGATTAAATTATATATCATGCAATTAATCAATTGAATGTCAAAATATTCCAACATTTCATCTCTGAACGTTAAACATAATTATCATTCAAAAGCGATGAAAGAGTTTCTGTGTAAATTAAAATGAACTTTTCATATCTGAGAGAAAAAATGCGAAAGTAATTAAGAATAACGAAAAGATTTATCACTTGCGCCGCCTAGATGCAATTATTCTTCATAATAACGCTCTTCGAACAAAAGAAAGATTTCAAAAGAGAAATTGGTGCGAGAACTTAAAATTCAATCTAAACTTCTCACATATAAAACCTTCAGACAATTATCAAAATATTTCTTTTGTACTTAGCACTGCATCATTCTTATTTTGAGTCAGTTCATAGTTTCTTTTCAAATTATCACTTGGAATATTTGAATACATTATTTCTTTTTAAATTAAGTATTTATTTATTTATTAAAAGTTTCCTAACTGTTCAGGTTTATGTGCAATAAACATTGAAATTTTTATTATTTTCTATGTGTTTGTGTTTTAATAAGGTTTGTTTCTATCTCATTTGATAGTTAATTTTTTTTCAATATATTTCATTTTTTAAAGAAAGCATTAATTAATACAAAAAAGGAAGAAAGAACGAATTAAAACTTTTCACTTGATGTTTACTTTCAAAAACAATTGCTACGAGAGGGAATCAAAGGGGAATTTTTTCTGTACCATCAAATTTTTTTTTATAACTTATATAGTAACAAACGTTTTCACAGATCTTAGACTGAACTTTTCTCTACTTATAACTATCGCTCAACATAGTCACTTTGAATTTGCACATATTTGCGCCGTCGTTGAAACCACATGTAAAAAAAACTATTTCGCGAAATTTCAGGGGCTGTTGAGCCTTGATTTCAAAACTCTTTTAATGTCCATGAACTCATGGAATCTGAGACCATGTAGGTTATCTTTCAGGGTCTAAACAGGGGGAAGTAAGCAGGGACCAAGCTTCCAGTTGTTGACACACTTTTAAAGAAGCCGTGTTGTTTCTCTTCAAAGGCATCCAGATGCTCTTGGACAGGAAGGACTAAATATTAATGAAGATCCAGTGCAACATATGCTCTTCTTCAAAAGATACATTCAATTATTCCTTGGGCAGAACCATAAAAGACGTTTAATGTTTCTGAATCATTCCTAACTGTAACGTGTCCTGTCTTCTCAATTAAATTTGTCAGCACGTTTTCGATTTGCATCTGTGACTGATGACGTAGGCCGGTCGTTTTTTGGTTTATCTGAATCTTTCAAAACTTTCTTCTCCAGCGCCGTACATTGTTGATGTCCATTACGACATTCCCATAAACACTTTTCAAGCGATGATGGATTTCCTTAAGTACACCTCCTTCGTTGACCAAAAATGTAACGAAAACCCTTTCTTCTTACCGATAAATCTTAAAAAGATTTTAGGTAAAAGTAGAGCAAGAATATCTCTATAATATCATGTATGGAAGGAAATTTAGAGCAATGGAGACATTTATATTATACACAAAAATGTTCAAAATCTTTTTTGCCGAGTCCAAGAAGATGGAATGTTATCATTACTTATAAAACCTTAATTAAGAAGTAATTCTAAATTGCAAATGTTTCATTCATTTTCTTGACTACTAGTCACTGGAAAGTAATTTGACAGAAAAAAATTGACATTCGTAGCTGTGTGTTTGCTATTGCATATTTATTTATTTATTAAAAGTATTGCTCGCTACAGAAAAAAATCCAGTTACAGTGGCAACAATAATACAAAAATGGCAGTTAAAACAAATTATACATTTTAAATATTAAAACATAAAGACTTAAAATTATAAAATGACAAGTAAAAAATATCTAAATCACGATAATGAATGTTAAAAAGTTTGTAAAATTTAAAATTACAAAAATTATCAACACAGTGCCGTCTGGTAAAACAAATTTCAAAAGAAGAACGATTCTAAGAGTCCTACTTGGGACAGCAAGTTGTATCGAATTAACGATACATGAGCAGCCAATTAAATTATGTAGAACTTTACAGAAAAAAAAGAAGACCCAAAAATACACGGCATGAATTAAGAGTGGAAACATTATAAATGTTACATAAATGAGAATCGTTTATACTGTTTTTTACTGTTTTTTTTAACTTTATTGTGCTATTTTACATATTTTTAAAAATTATATTTTAGTTTTTATTATTAAATTAACTTTAAGCTTTTATTTTTAATTATATTTAAATTTTTATTATATTTTACATTTTTGTTGCATTTTTAACTTCTGGTAAATTTATCCAATAAACATGAGTCTGATTAATTCTACAAGTTTGAATAGTCGCGTTTTATTTTTTCAATTTGGTTTCCACACATGAAGACACGATTAAAATATCAGTTGATCTATTGTTAACGTGATTGTTTAACTTTTTACCTTCTACTACCTTTTTATAGTTAAACTGTCTGCAGTTTTTTTCGTTCAACGAATTTTATGCCGTCATATTATAATTCCTCTTATCCCACCAAGTAATACATATGTGCTATACCGCTGAAGTTACAACGAACAGTATTTGTTTTGTACCTATCACTTTATTCCGATAAACAAAAGTATTAAAAACATGCAACAAGAAAAGAGAATGAATATTTTTTTACAAAGTATATGTTTTTCCAAAGAGTTTGAATGATGCGACTTGACAAGATTTACGCTATTTGTTTGAAACCGAACCCTTATCACCCAAAAACCTTATTCGGCTCTTTTAGCGGCTTTCCAAACCTGCTCGGTTGTTTTATTTTCTTTTGGGCTTCCTCACTGAAGTGATAAATCTTTACTTAATGCATTCAGGAATTTCGAATTCATGAATTCCTAACGCATTTTTCGGGGAGTATGTGCAAATAGCAATATCATTCATAAATCCAACCTCATTTTTATGAATGGGTATGGAAAATTGCTCGTCTGCATATTCCTAATTCATGGGCAAGCAATTTAAGTTTTAAATTTTATACCGTTGTGTCCAAAAGCAAAAATGTTCTGAATTTAAAGATACAGATACTGATAAATAAGTCTTGTTTAAAGTAAGTAATGTTCGCCATTTATGTTGTTATAACTGGAATATTTTATGCTCGGACGTAGCTTGTACGGCTTTATAATTTAAAAAAATTATATTACGTTAAAAATTCTCATTAGTTTTATTTATGTAGTTTTTCAAACAAAGTTTATTGGATGACAGTATTTTGCAACAGTTGAAACATTGACGTGAAATTAATAGAGATAAGATTTTTTCCAATTGTTCTAAAGTGTCTACTATTACTGCGAAGACAAATCCAGCTTTTGGATTTAGAGGAGATAATTATCCGAAAGGGAGGTCAAAAGGCAGTTTTAGAGCTTAAAATAAGGGATCAGGGGCAAAATTTTCGACGCATGCAGTCCTGAAAATAGGTTAGGGTACATTTGGTATCTAAAGGGCGGGGTGAGGTCACTTATTCACAACATGATTGTATATTTCAATGAAGAAAATAGATTATGAATATTGAGAAAACTAAAAATTACTCGAAATCCGTCTTTTAGCTGTTGCCAAAAACAATAAAAAATAATAGCAATAATAAAGTTAATTTTGATAATAAAAGTTAACAAACTCAATTCAAGGCTAAACCTTAGCAACGTGGATTACGCTCTTGAACTTGAATCAAAGAAATCCTCGAAAACATTATTTGAAACGTTTAAAGTGACTAAAATCCACAAATATTTGCTTAATTAAGCCTTGAATTAAATTGTCAACTTTATTAGCAAAATTAAATTAAAACGCTGTCATTTTTCATTTTTTCCGAAAACAATTAAAAAACAACTACGTCACTTCTGTCACACAAAAATGTTGAGGATCAGAAAAGCAAAGCTTCGCGTAAAATATTTCACTTCAAAACAGAGGAGAAAAAAATAAATTTTGCACAAATCCAAATAAAAAAGCATTTATTTAATCATGTTGAAAAATTGTTGATATAAGTGTTATTTTTAAGACAAAGTATCAGTGCTTATTTATTAATTAATATTTAGACACGTAACGGTCTAAAAAACTACACGATTCATCCCCGTGATGAACGTAACTTCAGAGTTACGTTCTTCAATGTTACGTTCGTCACGCGTTATATTTTGAAGAAATATTCATTTCTGTTACATTATAAGAGAAATGAGCATTATTCTGCATGAAAAATAAAGTTAAGGAATTAAAGTAATGCATTGCACTGTTTTTACAATAGTATCTGCCTAAACTCTAGAGAAATTGAGAGCTGAATTTCATGTTGCAAAAATGTTACGTTAGTCACACTATAGAAATTTAGTTTCAAAAACCAATTTATGTGATTTATACTGTGTTTTATTGCATTAATATTACACATAAGTTTTATTCGTTCACAAAACCACAAGTAAATGATTATTAGACGTTTTAAACTCATGATATGCGACAAAACAGAGTCTCTGAATGTTACGTTCGTCACTATGGAATGACCCTGTAGTCTTTAAATTTGATTTTGAATGTTTCATGTAAAATCAATAAACACTCATTGAAAAGTCATAAAATGCAGTAAGATGGATGCTTTTTATGTACTTTCTCTCGTCACGGTGAATTTGTACGCGGAGTGAACCTTATATGTTGACAAGTTCAGTTCATTATAAGCACGTAAATACATTTCCTTATTAAAATATTACTGAAAATATCTCTGAAAATATCGGAGTACAGCAAACTCATTAATCCGACTCTTTTTAAACCGGACTTCGATTAGGGCGGAAAGTGAAATCCAAAAAGATGAATGAGCTTTTTCGAAATGAACAAATTGAAAGTTTATTTCGAAAAATACAGAAAAAAAGAAAGAAAAACTTAAAACATGTTTTTTTTTTTTTTTTTTTTGGCAGTAAAACTGAGCCTTCAAAAAAGAAAAAAAGTGGAAATTTTTCTTTTCTTTTTTTTTTTTTTTTTGAAAAATAAAATATTTTCTATTCGATTGTGAAAAATATTTTTGAACAGAGTAATGAGGAAATAAAAGGATAATTTAATAAATAAAAAGATAATGGAAAAATAAACTAAAAAATTTATTAATTTATACACGAGGAAAAATAAACGAGTGAATAAAATAGTGAATGAATAAAAAAAAGTGAAAGAATGAATTAATAAGTTTATTATTAAATGGGGGAATCTTTACTAATAATAAAGCTGAAATTTTGTCCGGAGGATGTCTGGATCTCTGTGACGCGCATAGCGCCTACGACCGTTCGACCGATTTTCATGAAATTTGGCACAAAGTTAGTTTGTAGCATGGGGGTGTGCACCTTGAAAATTTTTTTCGAAAATTCGATGTGATTCTTTTTCTATTCCAATTTTAAAAACAAAAATATCATAAGATGGACGAGTAAATTACGAAATTATCATAACGTGGAACCGTAACATGGGCACAAACCAATTTGAGAGATACGAAATTATCATAACGTGGAACCGTAACATGGATACAAGCCAATTGGAGAAAATTCACCATACATTATTTGTAAATATAAAGGCGAACCAAAAGATCTTTTAATTTTTCTATTACGGGCAAAGCCGTACGGGTACCACTAGTGGTAAGTAAATTAGTTAATGAATGAATTCGTATGTGACTTAGTAAATGATTGAATAGTTAAACAAAATGAGCTACTTCACTTTGTCCCATGCACTTGACTAATTGTAAAAAAAATTAAGAATACAAATAAGCTAAATATTACCTAAATAAATACTGCAGCGAATATTAGAAGGTCCTAATTAATTTTTAAACTGTTAATAAAACAAGAACCTTATCATTTGATAATATCAAAGTAATTTTTGACCTACAACAAAATATTACAATTTGAGTATCAATTTTTAAAAATTGCTTGCATTTTCATATATTTTGATTTTTAGAGGTATTTTTTTTCTTGACTACAATAGATTACACATGTCACTGCGTAGTTAAAATATTACTAGGTAAGTGGCACTAAAAGCCGTGTGACTATTTCACCATTTCACTTTGCCCCACATTCCCCTACATCCTGTGTAAATAAGAGCAAAGCGAGTTACCGCAATAATGTATTTCAAAATGAATTTTTACAATTTACTCCATTGCAGTTTTATATTTCATTCTCCTGAATTCAAAATACAATTCGTACTGTGTTCAGTAGTCTGTTCAATTTGTGTATCTTGGCAGAATTTATATGTTATTTTGTTTAATCCGTACTTTCACTAATTTGGACAACCTAAATCCTCTATTAGTCCTGATTAATGAGATTCAACTGCGTACTAAACATTGAAGTGGTTTGATACTACTTATGTTACTTATTTATTATGTTCTTAATTGCATGCATTTTTGAAGGACTAAAAATATTGTCCTTCAGGGTAATTTTGTGTCAAAAGTTTTCTACTTTTAACTGCCTCATTTATATTTTAATTAAGTTTTTATACCAATCAGCATAAAACTGACGAAAACATTTGAAGTGCCGTATAGTTTGCCTGGTTAAAAGTCATTCTAACAATTAGAATAGTTTTAAACCATGAAAAATTAATTTTAGTAAAATTAGTGCAACTTTGGAGTAGAAAAAAAATTTCTGAAGGTTTAAAAAGCAGTATGTTACTATCATAGTTCCGCAAGGTATAAATAATTTGTCAGATAAATATAACAATGTAGAACCATAAACTTAAACAACTACAAACCAGCATTCAAGAACCGTTTCCAAAGATTAAGTTCAGAACAATTGGGTTATAAAATAAGTTGTGTAGTTTAACAATCTATTTCGTAAAATAAGAAACTGAAAACTGATGTAACCTTGCCACATTTTTTCAAACTTCAATTTATTTTGACATCAAATGAACGAAAACACATGGAAATGAACAAAGTTAATTCACACGTTTCAAAAATACTCAAAATGACTGGCACAACCATGCATCACGACTAAGCACAAGAGAAAAGTGTGCTTACATAAAATTTTACTCACTGTGCTGTGCACTTTATAAAATAAAGTATTAGAAATTACAACTTATATAATATCTATTATTAATGTTTTAGAAGTAAACTTGTAAACGAGAACGTGTATGTTTGTGTTTAGCCCAGAATCAATTGACTATTCTTCGTCGAAGCAAATAGTTTTAGATTTCCTTTCTATCCTCATTGGCATTCTCTTTTGTACCTCGTCAGCGCTTAACTACCAAAGAAGCATCCAATGGAATAACTCTTTAACAAAATCCAATCTTCTAAATGGTGCTTAAGTATTCCTTAACTATAACTCGTTCTATTAGTATACAGTGCTGGCCAAATTATTAGACTAAGACTGTTTTAAAAGCAAATTCTTTATTGATTACATAACTCTAGACACATTAACGAACAGTGAAATAATTATCTAATATTTAGTATGTCCCTTGTTCTTGATGAACATTTTAAGTCTTTTTGGCATACTTTTCACAAGGTTTACACCATTTCTTAACTTTTTAAAAAAGGCGGTAAAAAATTGTTTACATTCACTATTATATATACTCACATAAGCATACTCACTAATTGCCTAAAGCTAACTTTAAATATAACAACATTCTAATAAGAAGAACTTGTGAACAGTTTAAGCTGATTGAGGTTACGTTCCTGGTAGGTGGATAAACAGAGAACATAAACAAAGCAGACAGTGCTGCCACCTGCAAACATTAAATTATGCTAAAATAACGTAATAATTAGTGTACTTTAACAGTAAAATAAATAGTATTTTAGTACACAAATAATGTACAGAAAACAAAAAAAAAAAAAACTCTTTAATCTAATAATTTGACCAGCACTGTAGAATAATTTGATACATACAGAAATATTATAAATTAGAAGTGTTTCCTCGATATATATTCATCTATAAGACACACACAACACACATACACACGCAAACACGCATACATACCTACATACTAAATTAAATTTGCTCTTTTCAGAGTTAAAGATGTTCATCCCACATCAGCCCTTTTGTTCTATTATAATAAATTTATCATCCTTTGGATAAAAACACTGCCACCTGATGGTGCTAGAATTGGCACCAATGTTCTATAACTACACTTAATTTGTTTATTATTGTTTTAAATTCTATCGGATTTTCACTATCGTATATTGTTTCGCAGTCCAATATTGTTGATACTCTTCAAATCCAACCAAATACTGAATCTCCTGCTAATTTATATGCATACTTTATCTACAATACTTTAAAAGTGAGCGAAACATTTTATTCCTTTGAATTAACAAATTAAGGCTTATACTCTTGCGTGTTATTTCAGCCGTAAATGAACAGAAGCATTCTGAGCTGTAAATGTACTCCTTATTAGCATGAAACTCAAAGGCTTCTAATCAACTTGGAGGGAAATCCACATATCAATGTCAACACAAGGAAATCAAAGCAGTCACGAAATTGTTCAATTATCTTACAAAACATATTGATGCTTTTAGAGTCGTAGGTATGATAAGCTATTTCATGTAGAATATTTCGTGTTGAAGTTTATTCCAAACAAAATCCTTTAAAACAATCTTAGGCTGCATCATATGTCTAGAATTTAATGCTTGTCTGTAGGGAAATGTGGGGCAAAGTGAAATGGTAAAATATTTTCATAGTTTGCAGCACTATTTACCAATAGTTAAACTATGTTCTTAAACATCATTTTATTTCAGTTTAACGATTAATTGTTCCAAAGATCAAGGTGTATAAATATACAAGTCATTTTCAAAATTTACTACCCATATTGTAATATTTGTGATTGATCGAAAATAACTTTTGTTATCGTAAAATGATTAAATTTTTTTTGATAAACATTTAAATAATTGAGATCAACTGATGGGCTCACTGCAGTCCGTATTTAGTTAATAATAGGCCTGTTTTGAATTTAAATGTAATATACAATTTGTCACGAGCAGGCGAGCAAAGTGAAATAATTTATTTTGTTTACTTATTCATACATTTTTACACTACTTTCGTATTAATTATTAATTAATTTATTACTGATCTTTCATTTATTAATTCACTTATTTATTCGTTTGTAAGCTCATTCATTCACTATTTCATTCATATGTTTTTTCTCGTATACTATTGATTAATGAAAATTTTGATTTATTCGTTTTGCGTTTCATTATTTAATGATTCATTAGTTTATTTCTACATTCCTTTGATAATCAAAAAATTTTCATTGTAAAATAGAAGCTTTTTTTTTTTGAAGAATATTTTATATTTCACTTTGACTCATGCATTTTTTTACATGAAATTTTTCTTTTTTTCTTTTTTTTGAAATTACAAATTAACTGCCAAAAATGAGAAAAAAAATATGACTCAAGTTATATTACAAAATACATTATTCTTTCCTTGTGAACGGTTATTTTCAGAATAAATTACAAATTTGTTCATTTTGAAAAGATAAGTTATCTTAACTATTTCACTTTGTTGCACAGTTCATCGCTGTAAAGTTGTTTTCAGGCATTTTTCTCCCTCGACCCTTTTGACCTGTTTCGTTCACTACTAAAATAACTTAAGTCAAAGCATTCTTGGGTAAGTAATATGCAATGAGTCACCGTAAAAAACTACTTATTGATCTACTTCTCTGAATCATAATGTTTCAAAGCTCATGGGGAGGCTTTTTTTCAAAGCTCATTTTAAGGAAAAAGAGTCAATATCTAACGAAGCACGATTTTTTTTTGGAAAACTTTGAGAGGTAACACTATGCTGAAGCGCTACACGCACACAGAGTCAGAAGCCAACAGATGTGAATCAAGTCACTAATCATTAAAAGAACGACGAATTTAAACAATATTTGAGTTTTTCAGAAAGTCGTAAAGCATTTTTTTTTTAATTTTGAAAGTTGAGACTTGCAGCTGCATTACATTCACCACCATAACAACGAACTGACCATAGCAACGATGAGCCATTCTGAAAAGCTTTCACCGGTCGCTGCGTTATTGTTGCAACGAATACACAGTAAGTTCTCGATTATCTGCGGCCCGCTTATCCGTGATGCGGATTATCCGAAATCTTTCACATTCTCAAAAAATAGAAAAAAAAACATTCACCAATGCACCCATTACACTAAACAGCTGAAAATTCTACTTATAGACAGTCATATTTCTTTCTTCTCCCTCCCTTGTAGAGACATAAAAACTTCTAAGATCACCAAAATATGACCAGTTGAAACCTGAATGTGAAATCTACACAACTTGCTGCTTTAGACCGAGATTACTTTCTGAGTTTTAGCTCTACGCTACTTACGATTTTAGATCTACACTATGTGTGATTTTTAGATTTATACTACTTAAGCGTAAACAAGTGACCAGAACAGTTTCGCTCGAAAATTTTCCCTTCTCTTCAACAATACGTTTTTAGGGTAAACTAGCTTGATCTAAGGCCCCTATATATACGAGCCGACGCATCAGCTTAAGATCAGTCTTTTTGGATCGGAGCGCGAGTTTGATTGGTTGTCTTTTCTGGCGATTAATCGCGTTTGGTGATTGTTCAATGCCGGCGAATATTAGTGGCACGTGAATTGTTTATTAAATAAAGTATTATTTTCGGCAAATTTGGCGAAACCCGAAACTGTGCTGTGGTAACCCAAGCAGTGCAACAATGAAAAATCCGATCCAAAATGGCTAAACTTAAGCTAATGCGTCGGCCTGTCTATATAGCGGCTCTAGCTTGATCTGTTTGCGCGATTTGCTCGCGTATGTGTATGGTTCGTTTGTACGTACAACTTTTCTATTCACTGTTATCGTTTTTTAGCTATAATTTCAATAAATGCGAATGTTGATGATTTTTTTTTTAGCTATGCATAACACTAGTATCGTTTTTTACCTATTTTGTGTACTAACCGGGGAACTTGCTTATCTGTGCCACACTATTCCACGGATAATGGAAAGTTTTTTGTCTTTAAATTCATTACTATTGCCATTCAAAAAAACTTAAAGTGGGAACTTTTCTAGTTGAAAATGACCTTGCTTCTTCTACTTTTTTTTTTGTGTTGTCATGATTAAGGTTCGTTTCCATTCATCATCTACGCTGCGCAAAAAAATTCTCAGCAGTGTTTTGCTTTTTTCTACTTTATAGTTTTGACTTGATGCACTACGCAAAATACCCCATCCAACTCCAACAATCTTCCACACAGGAAATTTTCAAATTTTCTTTCGATCAGTACCCAACCGCACAATTTCCCTAAGATGTCTTCCAAGTGTCAGTTCAATGCTGTCGTGAACAGTCAACGGTAGTATATACAGGGGTGCCTTCCCCCATATGAGCAAAAGGACGCATATCGCGAAGATCCCCCTCCCTCCCGAAATCAAGAACCCCTCAAAAAATTAGAAAGATACCCCTCAGAACTCTCCTTTACCCCTAAAAATTTTAATAGCGCAGTCTGCACTGTGTCCCCCCCCCCTCCCCCAGCTGAGCACCTCTGGTATCTGCAGAGATGAGTTTTTGAAATGTTTAAAGAAGCGCTGTTTGGATTCAATACTAACAATGGGAAAATGTTGGAATTTGACCTTTTTTCGAGCTTTCTTTTTTCAGCGGAAGCCAAACAAGCAAGCTTGTGCAATAAAGCCAACGCAAAATACATGACGAAAATGCAAAACAAGTGAAATGAAAAATTTGCAGTTACTGCTCTTTATCTATACCCACCGCAGAATGCACGTTGAAAATCACACTTTTAACGTTCTTTAATATAATTAATAAATTACAAATAATAAACCTACAGATATTTCATCAGATTTTACACTCAGCTTTCATCTGATTTTTCCTTACAAATTCCTTTGAGACAGCACGTTGAAGTTTTAAGCTTACAATCTGTGCTCAGAGTAATTTAATTTATTATAATTTACTGTTGAGTTAGCTCAAGATAAAATGACGGATAAATTAACAAGGGTACTTAATCATTCTACTTGGCGGTAGTTTTGGAAACGTTTCAGCTGCTGCATTCTATCAGTTTACCGCTTTCATTACATTTGGAAGACTAATGATTGCTAGCGAAGCAGCAAAAGAATTAGATAAATACATCACTGATCAATTATCCGTTTCAGTATTGTATTTGCGCAAGTCACGCAACACGTATTATATGGTGTACTGCAGGAAACAACCGAGCAAAAAAAATTAAATTACTATAACGCGTTTTTTAACTCAACCTAGGGTTAAGATAAATAAATACCTTTGTGCTGAGAAGTAAAGTAAGAAATAACGACGTCAAAAAGCACAAATTGCAGATTACTGCTGACACGTGTTTCGGCGTTTCAAGGAACGTCTTTTTTAATGCAAAAAATGAGGTTATGGATGAAAAGACATCTGACAAAAGAGGACCTAGGGGTATTTTTCAATTTCTTTTAGTTCACACTCTCGTTGTATTATATTTATGTATCTTGTCCAAGTATTCAATCGTTAAAAAAATACTTTTTATTCAGTCACTCGAGTTCAAATAATGTTTTTAAAAAAATGTATGACACTTTACTTAGTTTTTTCAAATATCAATTCATTAAATTTTAAATAGTTGACGGTCGCACGTATGTCTCGAATACACTACTTCTATTCAAAAAATCTAAACTGAAAAAAGCATAAAAAATATCCCAAATCATAATTCAAAATTACCAGCTCACTAGACTCACAAAACTCAACTGCGAGGATACGCCAAAGATTTTTACTTCCTTTCCAAAAAAAAAGGAAGTATTGTATTCACGAAAAAATTTTCACTCAAAAATCGGCCTTAATTTCCATTTTTCTCACCCCCCCCCCCCCCCAATGAATGTTGAGTTCGTTTTTTTCGACCTGACCACACGTAGAGATATGCCTAGGAACCTACAGACACCCGAAATATAAATTTTAACTACTCGCGAGTTAATTACAACGAATTTTCTTGTGACATCCGTATGTACGTGCGTATGTGTGTATGTATCTCGCATAACTTAAAAACGGTTTGTACTAGAAAGTTGAAATTTGGTACGTAGACTCCTAGTGGGGCCTAGTTGTGCACCTTCTCCTTTTGGTTGCATTCGGATGTTCCTAAGGTTTCTTTTGCCCCTTTTTGGGGGAAATCATTGTTAATTTCGATGTAAACTCAAGTGGTGTTATAATTTGTCGGACGCTTGGCGATATTTCGTCGGTATTTTGATCGCCAAGTTTTGTCGCCAACTTGACGACAACTTTGGCGGTTTTTTTTAAAATTTGGTTTCAATTTGGCCGCTGTTGGTGATATTTAGAGAGTAAACAATTGAATCACATTAAAAGTGCCAATCATGGAGAAATGACATTAAATTGGAGTAAAAGGAAGTAATGTCATGCACACATCAGCTCGTTATTAGTGTATCTGAGAAATAACGCGACCTTTCATGTTAGCATGGAGGTCGCGCCCGTTTTAAGGTTTATTAAGTCCACTTACATCTCTTTGCCTCTTATTGCGTCATTTCACTTGCAAGCATAGACTAATAATAAGAGTAGACCGAGCTATGGCAACCCTTTTGCTGCTCATAAACCAAACCATGTGACTGGTGGATATCCTAGCAACAGCCGGCGTTGATCGAAGCAGACGATCAACGCGAGCAAGAAATAAAATAAATAGAATTGATGGAATACGGAAGAATGAGCTTTTATGAAATCCTATTTGTAAATTTGTTATTCTAAGTTGTAAATATTTTGTTAATATAGTGAGTTTTTCGTTTAGATGGTACTGTGCATTTTCTTTAGTCAATTTTTCAATAACTCTCTAAGCAATTAAAGATGCAAACGCCCAAAAAGAATCGGCAAACGGTAAGATTCTTACATACAATTTCAATTTAAGATACCGATTAGTACATTTTTGCGTTAACGCAAAACGTTTACGCCATTCCGTTCACGCCAACGCTGACGTAAGATTTCCAAATGAAATTAAAGTTACTGAAAACTGTGATCAAAAACTAATTACGAATGTCAAAATAATACATAACTAAAAGAAAAACAGTTCAATCTCTGCACCTGGAAAAAAAATTATAATGAAAACACATTACGTCTTAAAATACATGTCGAGTGCCAAACTATAGATAATGTTGCCATCTAGCAACCATGCTGCCAAAGTTTTCGCCAAGCCTTTCCACTAGTCACGTGATGTATCCATGAACCAATTTTTTTTCATCAGCAAGTCTGAGAAAGCTCGGTCTACTCTTATTATTAGTCTATGCTTGCAAGCAAAGGCACGGTCGGATGGGTTCCCTTGATAGAAGCAGCAATGATAGTTTATTCCTAAAATGTAACAATCGAACCAAAAAACCTTGGTGTTAGTAATATTATTTAACTTGCAAAAATGGACGACGGAAAAAATTGCATTTCTTTAATAAATCTGACAAATACGTTTCAAATAAATGAATAACACAAATATCTTCTGTAAAATGTACGAAAAAAATTTCTTTACCTTATCTAGTTTTTATTTATTTATTTTTGTGCATAGTAGAAATTATGTTAATAATTTGTGGTGAGGAAGACACGCTCTTACAGTCATTACGACCAAAATAACAAATCAACTTTATTTCAATAAAAGCATTTTGCTAAGTTTTTGATGCTAACAACTGATTTCTTCCTTTCTTTCTTTCTTTCTTATTTTTGTAAGAAATGTCCTTGGCTTCTGCTTTGGAATACTAATGGTACCAAATAAACTATTTTAATTATTTTGATGCACTTATCCTTCTAAATCTCTGGTACAGTTGACTATTCTGAAATAATCTTATCCAGTCTGCAATAAATGCCTCTTAATTTTCTAAATGATGCATTAACCTACTTCCTATATTTAACTTCTTTATAGAAACTCTGAAACTAGTTTCTCGGTAGTGCTTTTTTTGTAGAGTGTCTACTTCGCATAAATAGCAAGAACACATGATGCATTCTTTTGGTGCTTCAATTATTGTTTCATAAAATTATTCAAGAGAAATCCCCGGATAGTTATTTGAAAATTGCATTGTTTTAGCAGATAAGAGTTAGATGTTAGAGGATATATCGTCGCCTCAGACCAAGAATAAAACATCTAATCCCAGAAATAACACTAAGATACCCTACTGTTGCTCTGAGACGACGATATGTCTACAGCTGTTTTGTAATAAGATTTAAAAAAAGCTCCATACATATTTCTAGATAAAGAGGGATTTAAAACAAATCTTTATGATCAACATTAATCAACATTAAACATCTAGCGCGAAAATTCGCAGTTTATTACCTTTTCTATTATTTTTTTTCACTCAGTTGATACTAATATTTTCTATGCCTGTGAATTAAGAAATCGGTTTATGAGTTAAATCCTTTAGTAGGAGGAAACTATTTCTGGAAATAGAACTTTCAAAACTTTTAAGTCTGGAAAGTTAGTAATAATATTTGTCATATTAATAATTTGCCATGTCCAATTAAAAATATGCAATGAGATCATGGTATATCTAGAGTATTTGTACCCTATTTTAAGAAAAGTGATAGCGGAAGTAGACTTAAAAGTCCTTCTGCTTTCTTACCAATGTTTCCCTTGGTTTACCCTCTAAAATGGGCGGTAATGATGTTTTAATCTCAATCTTGATTGCGAATTTTTTTTATCTCAATGCTTCCTATTTATTTATTTATTTATTTATTTGGAAGATGGCAACTTTCTTCTTTGCATTTTTTACATAATGGCTAACTAAGGGCTCCCAAACACTTCCAAATCGTGGTAGGTACCCTCTAAAGAGTTGAAATTTTCTCCCGGCAGCCATAGTCAGTTATTGTGTGCAGAGATTTGCATGATTCAGAGATAGGTAGATACGCGTTATGCTTGCACGTGCTCATTTGCATAATTGTTGGAGGAAATCAGTAACTATATTCCCACTTATTATTGGCTCACAGAAAGAAGGCCTTTTAAGGCTCTTTATGAGGAAAAAATCTGGCGCTCTTATTAATTACACTAGGAAACAATTTGTAATATAATTTCTGTTGAGTTTGGTTTTTGAGCTGTTATATAGTTAATTAGGCAAGCTGATTCCAAAGCTGCATTTAGTTTTCTTCTGCTACGTCAAGTTATTTCTTTACAACTTATGAGAATGTGAGTACTCTCCGCGGAATTGAGCATGGATCGAGGCCCGGATCTATAAATTTTCAGCCGCCCTGCAACAAAATCTGTAGGGCCCCTCTCCAGAGGCCAGCAGTGTATATTTGCAACAATAAATCTCAGTACCGATTGTTTTTTTTTTTCAACTTTTTTGTCAATTTCTTGGGTCGTTGGGCCCTTTTAGACAGTGCCACTCTGCTGCGTCTGCGGATACGCAGATCTGCGCATGCATGGATTATAGGAAGCACTATTACATTCTAAGTGTCTCATTTCCACTTCTACGTTCTTCAAATTTACGTTCAAATTTACGTTCTTCTAAGTGTTTCATTTCCGTATGTCCTAGCCTGTCATTTGAAAAGATATAGGCCGGTGTTTTTGATGGTCCACAGATTCGGGAGCTTATTAAAGATGAAACTTTCATCGGAACAGTGTTAGAAACTCCAAAAAAAAATGCTTGATTGGCGTTCAAAAACATTATTAAAAGTCTTCGTGGAACTATGCGAGCCTTTTATTAAGCAGAAATTGTCCAACAACTTGTGGAGAGCTTCCGAATGCTTGGTTCCCACATGAGCATCAAATTGCATTTTTTACATACCTTATATCTTGCAAACTTCCTGAAAAATCTTGGTACAGTCAGTGATGAACAGGGTGAGCGATTCTATCAAGATTTGAAGGTCAATGGAGACACGATATCAAGGTAGATTGGATGCGTTTATGATAGCTGACTGTTGCTGGAGCACCAGTCCACAGATTAAACACTCCAGAAAAAGCTATAAGCGAAATTTTTAAACTTAATCTGTATAAATACACAATTTTACTTGCGATACTATAATAGCCTTTGTATGAATAAAATTATTCATTGTAAACAGTGCATTTCATAAGTTTTTACTGCATTTTACTTAACTTGTATGACTTTTGAGGGTATTCTGTAGTTTGAAAAGTTGACGTGATAGACAAAAACTGCGATTTTTGTTGAATTCAGAGGCCAAAAGATAGTTGAAAATAAGTCACAGATTTAAGACAACGAAATTGCTGTTCCCCAGTGTTATTATTTTTATTAAAGCACAATATCTGAAACCGGATGAGATTTTATGATTAATCATTGTATCTTTTTGTTTCATTAATAACAAAGATTTGATATCATGGACACTTTGCAGTACCCCTCTCCTCTCCTTGCGGCACACTAGGGTTCCGTGGTGCCCACTTTGGGAACCTCTGGGTTAATTGGTTTACATATAGTTATTTTTTCTTTTTTTTTATATACATTTTTGCTTAGCTTAAAACAAATAAAACACAGACGGGAAAACATTGTAATTTATATTTTGACATTATGTTCGAAGCCAACTAAACTTTCATGCCTATCGCCCTTTTGACTATTAAGCTATATTTGCTTAACATACCGTCGAAGAAATTTAAGAAAAAATTGTTTGAGAAGCATCGAAGCAAGGAACACATTTAAAGGTGAATTTAATTCCTCCTATTTTATTCGAACGAAAATGAAGATTTAGTGCAACAGTGTATGATTTTTTATAGTTTAAAACTAAAGTTCACCAAACAATACAATCACTTTTAAACGCTCAAAAAACGTGTTTTCAAATATTCATTAAACATACAAAAGTGATTTTTAAAAAAGCCCTTTTACACCAAAATATTTTTCTTTTTAAAACGGCAAAAAAAAAACCCCTTTTTGAATGCGCTTCTGAATTTTTTTTAACTTTAACGGAATCAAAGTAGTTTTTATGCATACTTTAGACATTATTAATTAGTGCACCCAAAAAAGATTCTCGATTCTTTTGAATTATCTTTTGAGGATCAAGCTTTTCTTCCTCCATTTTCTAAAGAAAATGGCCTTAACTTCTCCCTAGACACTAGAGATTTCGAAACAAGCAGCATACAAAAGAGAAGTAATTTCCTCTTTTTAAATCTCACTGGTTTGGGGAAAAAAACTAATGAATAACTACGTTTTCGAACGAGTTTAAGAAACTCACGTAATAATAATTGCACAATAGCGGTCGAAGTTCTTCATCAAAACAGGAGCATTTTTACGTTTTCGCAAACTGCCGTCAAACTTAGCACTGGAATACAAATATAACATTTTTTATCTTATTTTTTCAGAATATTTAATCATGCAAATTATGTACCAGATATTGAGCAAAGCATCGAATAATTCAGAGAGTATTTGGAAAGCATATTTATAGAAATCGAAATATGAAATCGCTTTGTATATTATTTTATGTCATCAGGGATAAAGATCTTTTTTTTTCAAATCAGCATACAATTTATAACGTTACAAGTACAATGTTTTATGCCACAAGGTGTCCAACCTTCAACCCGCGGGCCACATCTAGCCCGCGAAGCAATCCGGGTGGCCCGTTGTTTTGTTCCATGTTACGAATCAAATTTTCACGATTAGTGAATATGTCACAAATTTGGAACCGAATATTAAAAAATTGGTTTCTGAAAAAAAAAGATACATTTAATTAATAAGCGTCAAGTAATTGATAGCAACAATCATTGGTTTGTAATTTTCCTTCCTTTTCCATATTTTCCAATGTTATTTAGTAAAGAATGAACTATTTTGAAACTTTATTTGTGTTCTGGCCCGGGGAAATGATTTTAATGTGAGGTACGGCCCTCAGCCAGAAAAAAGTTGGGTACCTTGTTTTGTGTTCACAGATATATCACTACAAGTCGAAACATTGTGTTTTTAACTATACAGTATAGAGTATAGCCTTGTTTTTCCATTCTTCAGGATTTCTCCATTCTGGTCCAGATCTTTGGACAGTCGAGATCAAATTCGTGCTCTTATTAAAATTTTTGTATTCACATATATTATAATCTAAAATAATGACATCTAGAACGTCATTAATAGAACTCCAAATATCTCCTTTCCCCCGTTTTGGTTAAATCTACAGTTCTGGTATGAATTGTACTGTAAATCATGGCAATCTAGCAACGATAGGAGCTGAGGTACCTGGAGAGTCACCGGATAAAACTCCAGGTTTACTATTGCTGATAAAATGTTTGCGTGACCGCACTTATAGTCAAATGCTACATCGGTGTGACGTATACTGCGTTCACAGAAAAGATAGATCAGAATTAAACAAACAGGTTGCCAGAAGGTTTGCCGCTTTGGTCACTTTTGGGGATTTTCTCAAGAAAAAAAAATTAACCAATAGTGTTGTCCTTCCCGGTCTGACTGGCAGTACCAATTTGCTTTTGTCCAAGCCAATCATGTGATTGACGTCGCCATAACCGTGCATTTCGCTGTTTATATCTAATCCATCTTTCCTGTGAACGCGTTATAAAGCACAGTGAATAATACTTTGTTCCATGTGAAAAAATATTTATATATTTTTCAATGTCTTACAATGGGAATGGCTGGGGGAGGGGAGGGGGGATACGATTTCAATATAGTTCGGATATGTGAGGTGGGGCGTGATGTCTAAGTTTGGTCTAGGGGCGTAATTAGATGTCAATCTGGCCCTGTGCATAAACATTTGAAGAAATGTTTACACTTTATTTATTTTTCCTTTATAAAATAATCTCTCAAAGTTGCGAAGTAAAATGCTGTGAAATGACCCCCATTGTATGAAGATGACTCATAAGTAAGAGAAAACAACCCCGCATTGAATCCAAGTTAAATTCAAATTTTTCCTGTTCATAAGATATAATACTGTAAATTAATATATATTGTGTCTTAAAAAATATCAAAATCATCTGACCATTTCTGGGTCAACTAAGTGCAAAATTCTCTCTCTCCGACAGTTTCTTATTTCGTAGTTAGCATACATATGCATTAAGATTTTACAAATACCACGCTTCTAATATAAAATCTACATCAGTCCAACATAAAAATGCTTTCGTTTCATATTAGGTCCGTTGCTTCAAACAATGAATAGAAGTGTTTTCCACCTAGTTTTCAATTTTATTCTGTCTCTCCTAGCGGTACCATGCACGAGAAAATGAGGTTAGTTTTTAAATGGAAAGAGCAAACTGCTTTTTATTTCAAAATCACCTAAACTTAATTCTCGGAAAATGTAGCTTAACATTCCTTTTAGGGCCGTGGTAGCCTGATCGGTAGGGCATTGGACTCGGGGCCGGAGGGGCTCGGGTTCGATCCCCGCTGGTCGAAGACCCACCGTCGTCATTAAAGGGGACTGGGCGACGTTAAATATGCTCGTGGTCTCAATGTCCTCCAAGTGAAACGATACCTCTGGGGGTGCTAGTACCAGGTAGCTATTAGCTCTTGAACTAGTTCTAAATTCTCATTAACTGTTCGATCCGGTGATGGTGCTGCCATCTATCGGTATATAAAATAATGGAGGCAAGGCACATAGTATGCAGGCCTCGACATAAGTACAGTCGTAGTCAGTTGTGACTCTTGAATAGAATAGAATAGAACATTCCTTTTCAACGGGTAGCATGTTCAAAGTGTTAGCAATAATCACATTTAACTGAATGTTTCATGTGTGTGGAGTAATATGAGTGGTTAATGTCATTTATTAGAATGTAAGGTTTGCTACAGCAAACAGAAATCCCATGCCACAATTTCTTTATGAAAATGACGCTTAGTTTAAAATTAGATCATGTATAATAAAATAATTGTTTTATAATAGTTATGTTTTGACATAACAACTAATTGTTCAATACCCGCTCACAAGTAAAATTAATTAAAGACTTTTTTTCCACTTCCCTTGTTTTTAGCATTCAAAATTGCTTATTGTTTTTGCCATACTGGAGCTAACGTTCGATCCTTTTATTTGTTTTGTAATTGGAAGACAGCTAATTACATGGTCCTTCGCCATAGAGGTAAAAAATCTTTTGGATGATTTTCCTGTAGCTTCTGAAAATAATTATTTAATCACTCGTGACAAATAAAAGTCCTAAAGCTAAATTATTGACGGGAAAAATTGCGTCTGTTATAATAAATAGTATAGTTCGTCTTTTTTTCACACGTAAAACAAAGAGTTTGCCCCTCACTCCTTTTTAACCGACTTCAGAAAGGAGGCGGTTATCAGTTCATACCGTATGTATGTTTTTTTTTTTTGTTTGTCCACTCATAGCGTCTCACCTAGTGAACCGATTTTGATGATTCTTTTTTTAATGGATAGAGGATGGCTCAACTTAGGTCCCATTACTTTGTTTGACCATATTTGTTCTTTAGAAAAAAAGTTATGGGCAAAAAACAGTAAATTTTCTATTAAATGATTAAAATGATATTGTAGCGAAGTTCGCACGTTTCATCCGTGGATAACGGTGGCTTAGTGGTAGAATTCTCGTCTCCCACACGAGCAACCCGGGTTCAAATCCCGACTAGGACAAATTGAATTTTACTAAAATTTCGTTTCTACCGTTTCCCGAATTTTCTCGAATGTTCTATTAATTTCTGTATCTTTTCAAATCTGGAAAGTTCCAGCACTTTTTCAAGTTGTATATAAGGAGATGTAACGTTCATTCGTGGTTCTGAATAAAGATCTCGAGTTGAGACTAACGAGTATTCGCTTCATTTGGCTTTCACATTGTCTTCGCTATCTTCATCTACGCGACAATATGAAACTCATTGTTATACAAGTTTGGTGCCATATAACTGTAACATTAATAGTAATTGTAATGATAATTTTGAATAAAGGCTTTTCTAAAGTAATACAGTGATATAGAGCCGCACTTCTTACTAGGTAACTTTACTTTTACTGAAATATATCTACATTTACACTAAAAAGAATGAAATAAAAAAATTTTGAAAAAAAAAAATAGAACCGACTTCAAAATTGCTCTAAAAAGTGAAAAATAATTTTATTCTTTAAACACCATCGATAATACTTTTAAACATAATTTTTGAAGTTGGCGCAAAAACAAAAAGTAAAATCCATTGTAACCATGCTTCGTTCATATTTTTATCAAAAAACTATCCAAAGTTAGGAACGAAACATTTATATCGTTACTCAAATATGCTGTCATCAATGCGTAATGCATGTGGTAGTGAAGAAACTGGACGTGGTTAAATTTATACTTGTAGTTGAGTTATGGCTGTGAATGATTTTATCGATCGTTTTTGCGCCAACTTCAAAAATTATGTTTAAAAGTATTATCGATGGTGTTTAAAGAATAAAATTATTTTTCACTTTTTAGAGCAATTTTGAAGTCGGTTCTATTTTTTTTTTCAAAATTTTTTTATTGAATATTTCTCCCTGATCGGACCTGTAATCATCCGTGTGTATTTTTGGATAATTATTTAATTTTAAACTGTTAGAAACCTGGATTATGAATGATTATTCTTAAAATCATACCTTACTTGATAATTAATTATTCCAAAGATATTTAAATAAAATATTTTAGGATATGTTTTTCATTTTCATTTAGTCTGCTTTGAAATGGATATCTTATTTTACACATACTTTAAAACTTTTACCCGTATATTTCTTTAATATTACTATTGCGTACATTTCTTACACCGTACAATTATTTTAGTTGTTTGTTTGAATAATCAAGTAAAAAATATGTACTGATAGTATGAAACAGTATTATACAAAATTATAAGTTCCAAGTGCAGGAGTAATCAATTATGTATGGGCATAGAATTACAAAAAGAAAAAACAAAGTTTTTAAATAAACAAAAACCGTTTTCTCAAAACCGGAGTCTAATGCTGCTTTGAGATTAGTCCTCATCAAGTATTAGAATAACATATTTAGTGATTGATCTCCGAGAAAAACATTGAAAGTACTATTAAAAGCTAAAGCTTTGCAAATACAAACTAGAAATTTTCTGATGTTAACTCAAACTTTTTTTATTCAGTTGTTCCGCTTTCAATTTCATACAACTCTTATATAAATCTCTCGCTTTTTTTCTATCTTTCTTTCCTTAACATGTAGACGTATATTTGTGTTATAGCTCCGAATGATAAATATGATTCTTTTTTTTATATGTAGGTACTCTGGAGCAGTGAAATGATAGAGGAAAAGGTGTTAAAATGGTAGCAGGTGTAAATATGGGTACCGCTCTCTAAAAGCTAAGGTGGTGTACTGGAGACTGGTGACGAGGGCTGTAGATGGTGCCAATTATCAATTTAAGATAGCAGAGAACAGTTGGAAATATTCTTTCAAGTAACAGCTTGAGTTATTGTGCAAATTGGTGTTTTTTTGTACTACAAGCTTTTAATAGGTATGTGAAATCGTTTTCTTATGTTCATAGATGTAAAATTGTATAAATCAATTTCACAGTAATATCTGGAAAGCGGAGATCTCAAGCTACCTTTTGAAGCACACCTTTAGTCATGCACGCTTTTACAATACATGTGAGAGCAGCAATCTTTCTTAGGTGTAGTGGGTGTAAATATCGGCCCCCATTTAAAGAGAGTGCCCATATAACTATACCATCTCTTTTTTTAACAACAAAAATTAGTTCTAAAGCATTGCAACTTGCATCTTTCACGATGGAAAGTTTTCTGAAGACATTTGGGAAGAGATGTGGATGAAAGGTGTTTTTAGCAAAATGTGGGCACACTTAGAATTTGCCGGGGCTGAAAGAGCCAGTTGCGGTTGCGATTTCTGTAAGATTTTTTTCCAGGTAATAGATGAATTCTCTACTTTTTGTACAGTTTTATTCTGTTTTTAAACTAGTTTTGGTGACCTTATTGAAGTTCCCGTATTTACAACCCCATTTTTTAAGTGCTGTTTTTAAAGTTTTTTTTTTGTAGATTGCCGTTTTTGAAATGAAATCACTGATCTTAATCACTGTTTTGCCTTCTCGCATTTAGTATACTTTTTATAGTTGTTAATGAATGACAAAAACCCAGAATTTTTTTTGAATTCAAAGTAACTTTACATCGAAAACAAAAGATGGTGCCCACATTTACTTCTTTTCCACTATTAATTTATTTCAAAGAAAATTTTGAATATAGAAAGAAGATTCATTTAAATATATGTAAAATTGTAGGTAAGTTGCATGCTTGTCATACAGTTTGTTCATTAAATGAGTGCCCTTGTTTGCACTTAAATAAGAACAACGCCGTTTGAGATAAAAATGAACCGTTTCCAGCATTTTTATTAGAAGACCAATAAACTTGAAAACAATTAATTGCTTTCAGAAGCTTCAAATATCACCTCGAGAGGGCGCTATCAACGGAAAAAGTGATCTTCCTTTCATGTAGACGCATGTTAGTGTTATAGCTACGTTACTACGTACGATAAATCCGTTTTGCGTAAGTATTCTTGAGCAGTGAAATCATATTAATTTATTTCTGTCAAAGATGCTGAATGTAGAGAGAAGATTCATTTATACGGATGTAAAGTTGTAATAAGCTATATACTCATCGTATAGTGTGTCCATGAAATGAGTCACCCATTTTGTACGTAAATATGAACACCATCATTTGAGACAAAAATGCACAGTTTGCCGCATTTTTCGCATTTCTAGTAAAAGACCAATACATTTTGAAAGTTACATTGCATTTAATGGTTCAAAATATCACCACTATAGGACACTGTGAGCCGAAAAACTAAAAAACAATGCTCTCAATATAGTTGCCTTTGCCGCAATAATGTGGCGTTGTCGCATAACAATATTTGCAGTTACGTGAGTGCCTCGGCCGAAATAGCGTTACATGCAGTACAGACGTATTTGCCATATATACAAGAGTTTGGATTTTGACCACTAAAACCACGTCTGTATAATGCATGTGAAGCTCTTTCAACTGAAACGTATCTGCAAATTTTGTTATGCGACTACGTCACACTTTGCTGCAAAGGGCGGTTATAATTTGATAATGGGGATGTTTCCGAGATTTTAAAAGCATTTTTTTTTCTGACAGAGCATGCTTAAGAACATAGAATTTAAACATTTTAAAGATAATTTGACAAAGTTTAATATTTTTTAACAATTTTAATCGGTGCACAGATTTAGATTCATTTTTTACGCTTTTGCACATAAAATCACAAGTGATGAAATGCCATTCACTGATGCCATTAGTGCACAGCGCAAATTATCACGACCTGAAAACGCGGTTGACAGCAAAGCGTAATAATTTAGCGCGGCAATGGATTTAGCGTGCCAAAGTACATTACTTGTGAAGTCATAAAGACCACGCCTTATTTCCAAAATCAGACATTTAAAAAAAAATTAATAAACAATCACTATTGGGAAAATAAGTTTTTTTCTGGCTTCATGTTATCATTTTTGCTTATTCTATCAATTTCAGTGACTAAAAGTAGTCCTTTTGACTGAGGGACACAACACGATTTTCATTTAGTTTTTCGAGTGCCAGCGCCCTATAGTGGTGACTTTTAAAATATTTAAACGTATTGCATTTTTAAAATTCAATTTGTTTTCTAATAAAAATGCTCCAAGTGACGCATTTTTATCTTAACAGGCGTTGTTCTTATTGACCTTAAAAATGCATTTCATGTGCACACTGTATCACATTCGATGAAAAAAAAAATCCTTCATTTTTGGATAGTCAAAATAGTATTCTTTTTCTACCGTTGGGTTAACTTTATTTCAAATACAGCATTCAATGAAATTCAAAGAAATCAATAAGCCACTTAGCCATTGACAGAAGCATCGAATATGAAAATCTAAAATATCCATGCTTTCGTCATTAATCTCTTCCTTCCTTACTTCTACGTATCTTAAAAAGTAAATCCAATTATGCGAACATGCTGAGCTTTTAACAAGGAAGAGTTTCGCTCCGCCCAGCTAAGGAATAAAATACAAATATCGATCCGCAACAAAATGAGCTATCTATCTTAATAAACTGCATCTATTGAAAAGATTTTCAAGAAATGTCACTGAATTTCCTTTATGTAGAAACAAGTCAAAATATTTAAAAAAACAGTCTTTAAGAAAGAAACGACCTTTGTATTTATTTTTTTTTCACGCTTTTGGAAGTCAGTTTTTTTTTCTTTTAACAATCATCACTGATTTTTTTTCTGATTTCAAACAATTGTTTTTACTTTGTTTTGAATAGTGAAGATTGAATTGTGATTTTTTTTTTTGTTTATCGTAACTGATTTTGGTTCCAATTTCAAATAATTGTTTTTACTTCGTTTTGCATTGTAAAGGAAGCATTCTGATTATTTTTTTTTCTCTTTTAATAATCATAACTGATTTTGGTTCCATTTTCAAATAATTGTTTTTATTTAGTTTTGCATTATAAAGAAAGTATTGTGATTGCGAAAAAAAAATTCGCTCAAATTTTGGCCTAAATTTCAAATTTATTCACCCCCGAATGAATGTTGAGTAGTTTTTCGGTTCATCCCACGTGTATATGTACTTACGAACGCATGGGCAGCCAAAATATCCATTTTGACCATCCCTGAGTTAACTACTACGGGTTTTCTCGTGATGTCTGTATTTAAATATGTATGTATGTGACTATGTGTGTATGTATCTCGTATTACTCAAAAACGGTATGACGTAGAAGGTTGAAATGTTGCATGCAGACTCTGAATGAGGTCTAGTTGTGCACTTAATCTTTTATAGTTGCATTCGGATGTTTCAAAAGTGGTCTTTTACACTTTATTACGTGAATTCGATGTTATTTCAATGCAGACGTAAGAATTATTCAAAACAGTGTCACATGAATGTCAGCTTCGAGGGTTATTCTTCAATATCTCATTCAGTTTTAGACCCTTTCTAAACTGTTTTGTTTTACTCTGTACCTTAATACTGCATGTTATGGTAACAGTTGCAGAAAATCGCATTTGTTAATTGTTAATAAATGTATGCATCACAGTGTCTTGCTGAAGGTATAGTTAAAAAAATTTTAAAAAATGAAAAATATTTTTTCGTATTAACTGCAAAATTTGGCCAATTATGGTCGATTAATCGGTGCATCCCTTATATGGAGGTGTTTTGGAAAACTAATTCAAAGATAAAAATGTAATAAAAGTTGCATTTTTGCTATTGACATAGGAAAATTAAAAAACTTTGACATAGGAAAGTTGTCGAGATAGGCTAGTTTGAGATAAACAAGTTCAACTACGTATATTAATTGTTGATGACAAGGTTTGTTCTTTCATAATATCTTTGTTCAAAATGAAGTTATTTATGATTTTATGCTTTATGCATTTTTTGGAAAAGTTATGAAATATGGCGCAGAAGCAAATATATTTTTGTTCTTAAAAAATCTAAAACTGGTATTAAAACCGGTATTCTAGTGTCACGTTTAAAAGTACCGAGTACGGTAATTACGCTTTTGTTCCGCTACTGCTATCACTACTACCAAACATTTCACTATTATTTCGATCATTAATGTGTCACTACAAAAAGTTAGAAATTCTACAATTACACATAAAGCTCTCGTATTAGAAAATGGGATGTTGTCAACGGTGCGTTACAACGGAAACAGATGTTATTTTTGGACTTCAATATCCTGTAAGAATCTTAAAGAAGACATGTCAAGATGGAATAAGTGGCCACAAAGTTGAAGCTATTGTAAGTGGGTTTTCTGTGTTATTGCTATTTTTATGAAGCCACATAGAACTTTAGACAGTTTCTGGGACTTATGTGATCGATTTTTCGATATTGTGGTATTGTTTTATGAACTTAATCCATGAGCTGTTGCAGATTAATTTCTGCCGCCATTTTTATGCCCCCTTTTAATTGAAAAGAAATTATTATTGACGTTTAAAACAAAGGAGAAAAAACTTAATTCACCATAGACTTCATCCGCAAAATGTTCACCATACTGAGGTGCTAAGCACTAAAGTCGTATCCGCACTTTTTATCGAAATTGAGTTACGGTCACCAGGCGATTCTTTGTCACGTATTTCACCTAAATACAATGGTTTATGGTTTTTTGTCAACGGGGAAAAATTTCTGAAAACGTTGCGTCTGACTCAAATACATGGAGACGCAAAACTTGAAATGATGATTTCTCATTTTGAACTCGGCTGCAGATTAAGGTGGTTCAAAAAAACTTTTTTCAGCTCGAGTCCAGGACACCCCCTATTTTTTTTACACTTAGTAATAGAAAAATGCTGTAAAAGTTTTAGCTTCTTACTCAAGTGCTCAATGACCTCTCCATTTAACATTAGCCGTAGCATAGAAAATGTCAAATTTAGAAACATTAAATTTCCCCAGCTGTTTTTTTTTTTTTTTGTAAATAATTATTTTATTGCAATGTATAGACATATTAATGTACGTAACTAACTCGTATGTTACTAATATGTAGCATTGTTTTTTCAGTTCAATGTATTTTTAACCCCCCTCCCCATACTCATGAAATTCGGGGGAGGGGGGCACCCTCTTTCAGTTGAAATAGGAAGCTAAAATTTTTCCAGTACATTACTCTCCACAAGTCTAAAAATATTGAGGGGTGTTATCTAAGAGAAACTTTGTTTTACGTGTATTTTTAAACCAACTTACTACAGATACGACTTTTGCTCTTAGCGCGCAACATACCTTTCATTATTTTATAAGTATAAGGCAATATCTATTTAAAATATTGCATTTTGGTGTTTCTGATTGACAAGTAGGCCATTTTTCAGTGTAAGAAAGGCGATATGAATTTTGTCATGATTATCATATAATATATTATTTCTCTCAAAAGTTTTTTTTTTTTTTTTTTTTTTTTTTTTTTTTTTTGTGGGAACGCAAAAATTTTCATAATAACTCATCAAACTACGTAAAGAAGGTATTATTTAAAATTTATTTTCTCGCGCTTTCATCGCAAAATTTATTTTAAATAATAACTTCAAACAATTTAACTATTTGGTCTATTTTTCCAAAAAATCGATTTAGCTTGTTTTTCTTTTATTACGCATTGCTTTCAAGTACAGCGTTCTTTAGTAGGGACCCGGTAGTTGAGTTGCTGAGAGCGTCGTACTATTCTTGCGAAGATCGTGGATTAAAATCCTATGGCCAAAAAGTGTCGTTTTAGGACTTAACTTCATCAGCAGAATTCTGCTCCGTGTTTTCCGTAAATATGTAATCTAAAATCATCGCAGGATTGAGAACTACAACTCTGTTGTTATTGAAATCAGAAAATGAAATATTTAATTTATCGCTGGGTACATAGCATTTTGCACGGTATTCTTACAGCTCTATAAATTTTGAGCACTAATGATTCGCAAGGGTAAGCTAGTTTACAATAATACAGTAATAATGTCTGTAATCGCATGTGTATTGTGCATCAAAGTTCACATT
Organism: Uloborus diversus; assembly: GCF_026930045.1. Taxonomy (NCBI): domain Eukaryota; kingdom Metazoa; phylum Arthropoda; class Arachnida; order Araneae; family Uloboridae; genus Uloborus; species Uloborus diversus. The sequence goes on from NC_072736.1 coordinate 110,657,722, forward strand.
TTATTTATAGATGTACCACTTACAACATTTTTCTTCAAATATTTTTTTAAAATATGCTTCCCATTTACGAGCGGAAATGCTTTGATTTACTGTTGCTTTTTTCCTTACCTTTGTTTCAATGATTCAATTCACTGAAAGTTGAAAGAAATATTAGATACATCGTTATTTTGTTTTTTGAAATATATTTCAAATTCAAGGAATATTTTTTTCTCTTCTGTCTTTTTTTTTTTTTTTTTTTTTTTGAGAATATTCAGAAAAAAAACGGCAATGGGAGGGGGGAGTTCTGTTTAATTTGTAATAGCCTGAACTTTGCCGTTAAAGTAATTTAGGCTTTGAAATAAATTGTAGTCAGACGTTTTTTTTGCTTAAGATTGGAGAGCACCGGGATTTTTTAAAAGTGTTATTGAAGTTTTGAGAAGTTTAGATAACTACAATGTTATTTTTTTTAAATGCACCTACATATTTTTACAATAAATTACGAAAACTAGCAGATATTTAGTGAAGTTTATACACATTGTTTTTAACTGAAATAATACTTATTTTCTTCTTAATTTCCTCAAAACCATATTTTTTCGAAGTTTTCATAAAAAAAAGGGTTTATTCTGTTTTTTCTAAGTTTTTTGCAAAGGATAATTAATAATATTACTGTGCAACAAACCTGTAAGCTTCGATGTATCTGCAACAAGTATTTTAAACCTTAATTGTTAATAAAATTTGAACGAAAAAAAAAGGATTTTTCGGAGGACATTTCAAATTATTGGTCATAAAATTTGCTTAAAGTCCTTAAGTTTACGGTTTTGGAAGTTCATTGCATTTTTTGGTATCTAGCGAAGGGCAACGTAAAAGTTCAAACATCGGGAAAATATTGCTCATACTGGAAACGTTTAAAAAATTGAGTTATGTGTATTTGCAGAAAAAGTTTTGCTTTTTTTACAAGAAATCTTTAATGTATGTTTTTAAAATCTATCGTCAAAGAAGATCATTAATATGATAATAAATATTCTTGTTAAATTTTAAACTACCTCAATTGTAATGTTTTAATCTCTATCGTGATTGCATCAGATAAAAATTTCCCCAACAGTTTTCAAAAACGCAATAATAATAATAATAATATCAAAACTTAATGAAATTTATGCTGCCGTGAGTATTTGCAAAAATGAGTTTTTAAGATATATGAGGATACTTTTGGATTCAATACCGACAATAGGGAATTGTGGAACGAGTCTTCTTTTCACACGTTTTTTGTTCAGCCGAAACCAAATAAGAAAACTTGTACAGTAAAGCTTAAGTACAATAGATAGCAAAAGTGCCAAAAAAAAAAAAAAGGAAAATGAAAAATTGGCAGGTACTGCTCTCTTCCTGCCCATGACAGTATAGATGTGGTATTGTAGAAGTGTTTATACAAAAACCTATTCATATTCAGTACGTTATCATCAAATTTTCATACATTAAGCTTAACTAATCAACTAGTTTATTTCTAAAACGTTGCACTGCAATGAAACATCTTCCAAAATTATCAAAATTGGTATTTTCTTGAAATAACTCCTTACCAAAATGCACTGAGCTTATAGAAACGTAACAATTTCAGTTTCATTGCAGTTACTGTTTATTGCTTATCTGTGCGTATTTCAATCATGTTTTCGCTCCAAAATCAAATCTTCATTACTTTTGCTCTGATGCTTCATAAATCATATTTGTGTTCATTTGAGGTTCCTCAAGTTGTTAAAACTGAAATAACAAATATCGTCATAAATCTAACCTTGGTAAATGATGCGTCGTAACTCAGTTTCGGAGATTCAGCTGATGCGGAAACAATTCTGCTGATATACGATACTCTCTATAGATCATTAGCGACTTGGATGTAATTATTCATACTGGTTTCCACCCATTGCTGCAAATTGAATTTAAATTTGAAAGCGGAGAACTTGGCTTTGAAAAATCGATTCTTGCGATATTTGAATGCGTTAAAGAGTTATTTTTAAAAAGCATTTAATTTATTTTCCGTCACTTTTATTTTATTTTATTTATTTATTTATTTGTCAGATGAAGAGCAAAGATAATATTTTAAGTTTACACTGCGCTGAACACAAAATGTTATGGGTCATTCCATAGTGACTAACGTAACATTCGCAGCTGATTTACTTACACCGGGAGTAAAAATAAATGTGTTTTGGTTTAATATGCAGATTTAAAATGTACAAGGTGACTATTTTTCATTTCTACCAGGAAATTGAAACAAAATAAGCGCTGGAAGGTGTTTTTTCACCAAAAAAGGCATCGTGACTAACGTAACATTTTTGCAACCCTGAGAAACAATGCTTATGTTACGAGACAATCTTTTCTGAAACTTACGCAAGCATTTAAAATTGGCCGATATATTTGTAAGAGGTAAACAATCTATTTTTAAAAATGTACTACAGATTTGTTTCAGAAGAATCTTTTTTGACCCGTAATGGTACTTTTACTAAAAACTGTGTGTGACTAACGTAATGTGACTAACGTAACCATTGAATAACAAGCAACGAATGCATATAAAAAACTTTTTATAATTAATTTCTTGCTCTTATATTACTTTTATACATTTTAGGAACCTTCTTTGTGTTGCATTATGGTTCTTTCTTTACTTTTTTTCTATATTAGTGTAAGAAATTGAATGGAAGGATTCAGTTTAATCAACTCAATTTGAATGTTCGAAAAAATGAACATAATAACAAACTGCTTTTACAAACTGAATAACATCATTCTTGGGCTAATTAAATCCTAAATATCTCTCTTTTAAAAGATTTACTTTATGCAAGTTGATAGTTCCACCGAATTCTAGTATTCTCCCGATATACTAGTTATCGTCAAAAGAAACTCCGTAGTACTTTGCAATGGCATATTATATTTTAAGGTTTACTGATTCATCGAACGAATAGTGTTGTGCATCCTTTTTAATTAAAATGTAATATTGAAAAAAAAAAATATTCGAACATTTTTGCAGAATGCATTTTAATTCCAGATATCAACTCAAATGTTTGAATTTCTAAATGATCATTCTTGCATTTTCTGAAATATATAGCAACAGCGCTTATTGTCACTGTATCATGTAACATCTTCAAATGTTTTCCAACGAGCAGCCATTACTTCATTTTGTTAATAGGTGGAGATGTATTTTCTAAGAAATAGAGACGTTCTCCTTTGTTAAGACTGTATTTCTATTATCTTAATTCTTAAGCTTGGATTCTTTTGTTGAATGCATATTCAGCAGGAGTACGCATTTTGCTTTACACACCTTTTTTCTTTTTTAATAATTCTTGAAATTGGAAGTATCTTTATAAAGACCTTTAAAAAAGTATTTTTCTAAGTAAACAGGTCTACAATTTAATATTACTGATAGATATCACCTTTTATATTTTTAATCAATATAGAATGCCAACATATTCAAAATTGTTCATGAAAATTTACATTAAATTAAATAAGATTTAAATATTAGCAGTCATTTTTAAAATGTTACGTTAGTCACAGCTCAAATGTTACGTTAGTCACACTAATTATTTTATATCTACTGATAGTAAAATAAATATTTTGCACTTTTTAAGTAGATATGACACAGGTGTAAGAAAATAAAAAGTACTGTTTGGTTCAATCATCTGATTTAGTTTTTAAGCAGAAATCAGTACATTTTCGTGACTAACGTAACATAAATATTTTCAGTGAAATAACCAAGCTAATTAAAGTACTTATCTTATAATGTATGCAAAAAGAACAGTCAATTTTATTAGGCCAACATCTAATCATTTAGAATAAACATAGTTCTTTTACAAATTTTCAAAACTTTTTACATTACATAAGAAAGTGTAGACGCATGTTTTTTGCACATGCTAAGCCTTTTCTACAACCTCGCACGTTTAGAGCCAGAAGAAAAACACCGAATGATTTTTTTGCAAACTGTTACTGGATTTATATACTAGAAAGTATACTGAATGAAATGATAGGTCACAATTGAGGCTTTGTGGAAAAAAAATTTCTGAGGTTGAGGTTGACATTTCTATGGACTGACCCTTATGTCATTAGCTTAGTGGTTTGGAATTTTTAACTTCTTACTCTAATTTGGAGCAAATAGTCCATTTTTATGATTGTAGTTTTATGTAGTAGTAGTATTATTGTAGTACCTACTTTTCAAGAAGTTATTTATTTTGAGTTGCTGAAGTATGCAAACTACCTGCCAACTCAAACGACTTTAAGAAGTTTGATTGTAATAAAAGGATATTGCTTAAAATAATTTAAAACTTTTTTTGAAAATGTTTTATCAGGTATAGTTGCTTCAACTTTTGAAAAATAAGTTTAAAAATCGAAAATAATTATGAATTTTCCTGAGTTAAAACCGAAACGTTATAACCGAGTGCACGTAAAAGAAAATTGCAAACTATCGTATATACCTGCTTTGTTGATATTTTTGTTTCTGTTCAATGTCAAAGAAGTCGGTCAATTTGCTTTGAACGGTCTTGTTTTGCTATTTCTTGTGCTTTTGCTTTTCGCTGAGTATTCAGCTCGAAACACGTCGAATTTTACACCCCTGGCCTCGAAAAAAGATTGAAGTTTTTCTGCACATAAAAAGCCTTTAAAAAAGGTGAAGGTTGTTCGGCTTCAAATTCTTCATATTTGTTGTTACTGTGTTCGCTTTCATCATATCTTCCATTTGCATTAGTCAGAATTTGAGCTACAACTCCGAGGTGATAACATAGGCATCAAAATATATGTAATTTTTGAAATATTTCTTTACTCAACAATCCAGAAAAAAAAAGCTATCATCAATTGTTCACTATGACTCATCACTAAATTTTGTTGACTTCAGAACGTTTAGGAATATTTTGAAAGGATAAACTGAGCTGAAAATGGGAAGAAATTTAATGAATCACAAAATTTTGCTCGTTTTAAGCGGGATTTCCTCGTTAAAAGCGAGTATAGACATTACCATTTTACCAACCACATCTGTATAATTTCCTAGTCAAAACTGGGCTTTCGTTAAATCAGGGATTATTATATCAGGGCGAGTCCAATTGCATTATGTCCCTACTCTTTTTAATCTTCTCTAATTTATTTCTAAAAGAATAGATATCAAAAAACCTGAAAAACGTTTTTTGGACTTCCTATGAAGCTCTTATCAGTAGCAAAGAAAACCATTTGTAAAACTATTTTTTATCATGATTTAAAATGGAATCGTTTGGCCATTAAATGGTAAAATATTGTTTCCTGCTTTTTTCATTATTTTATCACAAAAAGGTTAAATAAACCACATGCACGGTTATATAACACATTACAAAAAAAATATTATTTTGAACTAAAGATTTTAGTTATTGTCATGCAAATTCTTAAACACCGGAAATACTAGTTCGTCTTTTCTTTACAAATAGATTTCAGAATGAATAAGGAACAATGTTTAAAATTTCGTTTACAATTTAATGCTTCATTTCTTTGGTTGAAAATTTGCATATCTTTGATGTTCTCCAGCTTTAAGTTTAGTTACTTTTATGTTTAAATCCAAATGTTTTATACATTTTCTGGGAAAGCAAATGATCTAATATATTTGATAGAAACGTACAACGGAGGAAGTACCTTCATTTGCGCAAGGGTGAATATTCATCTTCAAAAATGGGAAGATACTTCAGTTACATTTTTAGCAAATAAATCCATCTCTCACGATAGAAAAATTATTTTTTTTGTGATAAATCATCGAAACATTCATGCAAGTTTTCTTCTGTCATGAAAGCGAAACAAAGAGCATTCTTTTCTTAGGCTGAGCAGAAAAATAATTCTAAAGATTTTTTCGAAAAGGTTTCTTTCATGCCATCTTAGTGGATTAAATATTTTGTTCTTTTGTACTGTATGGGCTATACTTTATTTCATCTCATTTGTAACTGTATTTTTCTCTAAGGCCTTCAATAATAGTGTTCGACAATTGTGTTTAAATAAATCTTAAGTATCAATATAAACGTGAGATATGAGATAATTTAGACAGAATTTTGTGTGAATTTTATTAATTTCAGATATTCAGAGAAACGCGTGTTAAACAGCGAAAAAATGTATAACAACGTATAAGGGGTCATTCATTAATTACGTAAGGGTTCCGATGGGTATGGGGGTTAGAAAAGTCTCTGAATACACTTACTTTTGGGGGAGGTGGGAGGGGGGGTGAACCAATTCTTGCGTAATAATTTCTAAGTAAATATTTGTTATTGGAAATCGCGCGGTCAAGTGGTTTGGCAGGGATCATATTTTATTTGGGAAGATAAAAAACGTATTAGGATGAGCTATTTTTGACTTGTTTTGCAAAGAATGAATAGTGTAAAATATGTAAAATATAATTTTAAAAATCGCACTATGTATGGCACATTTTACTTCGAATTAGCATCGCATCATTTACAAAAAATTGTCAAGACACATTCAGTCCAGGTTCCAACTTTTTAGTATATTTTTTTATGCAAAAAAGTTTTTAAACGTAATTAAATAATAGTGAATTTAATAACGATTCCAGTGGTGTAAGGCTCGTATAAATTAGACAAAGAATTGCATTGAGATGTTTGTTTATGTTACGTGCAGTCTTAAATTACGTCACGCATAACGGTACTTAAAGTTTAAAGTACTTAGATAACGCGGACGAACCAGAACGTGAAAGACAGCAATAAAATAATATACATTATCTGTTGAAAAGTAAAAATCTTTGATTTACGTAAAACTATGGGAGTTTTAGTTTCTGATCCTTTTCTAGCAAAATTGTATTCTTTTGAAAAACGAAATTTAATCTTACCTACAGGGAGGAGGGGTTTGAAAAATCTTACGTACCCTCACATGAGAGTAGGGTCATGGAGGGGGAGGGGTGTCAATTTTTGCCAAAATCATCCTTATGTACTTAATGAAGGGCCCCTAATAGTACAAAAGCACATATGTCTTTTCATCCAAAAAGTCACTTATTTTGCATTGAAAAAAGGGTTCCTTGTAACCCCAAAACACGTGTCTGCAGTAATTTGTAGTTTTGTGCTATTATCCGTTGTTATATTTTATTTTGCTTTTCAAGCACAAAGGTATTTATTCAACTTTAAGTATTAAATGCTTTTATTTCTTTATATTACTATATCTGAAGGTGGGGAAAACTTAAAGTGCTTCACCTGAAAAAAATTTACTCAGGATGAGGAAATTTGTATGTCACTAAAGTTTTGTCTTTTGGCTTTATCAGACGAAGAAACAGGGGAAAGTAGTTTAAATGTTTCTTTTTAAAATAATTTAATTAAAAGCATCACGGAGAATAAAAACATGACAGAAAGAAGGAAGAAAGAAAAATTAAAACGTAATTCTGACATGGGATTTATGATTTTCTCAAATTCTTGACATACTTACTTCATTTTTTTATTTTTGCTTTTTACGCTACTCAGTGCTAACATATTTATTTTTTTAAACTAAAACAAATTAAATAATGCTTGTCTTTGTCTCTTTTTTTCGTTCTGTTTTTAGAAATTTGCTCATTTTTGAAAAGAAAAAAACCCCGAAATTACAGCATTTCTAAAATACGTTTAAGTGCCGCAATTTACTTTGATTTATTTAAACGCTTAAGTATAGCTTGCTTGTTTTTATTACCTCAAACACCTGAAATTTCATTTCAAAACAAAAATGTCCAAGCTCAAGTTTTTTTTTTTTTCTTTTCGTTTCACACTGAAGCTCATCAACTTTTAACCACTTGTGAAAGGCAAATATCCTGCTTAAATTTCGAAAATGTAAAGGTACACAACAGGTGATTTAGTACATCATTTGTTTTAATTTCAAAATCTATAAAATAAGCGACACGAGTTGAGAACAAAAGTCACTATTATTCAACTTATTCAAGTAGTTTCAAGCCAATGAAGTGTTTGTAAAAATTGTGAACTAAATGGCTGTCTCTAAAAATATTTTATCTTTTAAATCTAAGCGTATTATTTTCCTGCCCATCATTCTATATTTTCGTCAGCTCTTTTCTATAGGTATCTTATTTTATTATACATAGCTAAAGAATCAAGACTTATTGCCTGGCATTTAAGTATATCCTTCCAAAACATTCTTAAAGAACTGTAAATAGCCTAAATGATTTCCTCAGTTGTTCACAAAGTATTAGAAAACTCGCATATAAGAAAAATGTTTTACATTTAATTCGAATTTCATTTGATAAAAGTAAAGCTTCAAGAATGACGAACAAAAAAGTATACTTCCGTGTGCAGGTAAACGGCACTATCTACAGAAATAAGTTTTCAAGATGTTTGAAGAAATTTGTTGTAGATTCAGTAATAATAGGAAAATGTTGGAATTAGACTCTTTTCACGCCTTTTTTTTCAGCGGAAACCAAAAATGCAAAAAAATGAAAAATGAACATTTTGCAGTAACTGCCTTTTACTTGCACACGACAGTATAGATATTTAAAATTATAACTGAGCAAAATTTAATAAATATAACAAATGAGGTGGAAATACTATGAATAAAGATGGTACTTTTAACCATTTCGTATCTAATGACTTCACACTCCAGGGTTCTCCGGACCTTCCGCTGTTATTGGTTTAATAGGTTGGATGGGACCCTGTAGACAGCTCCAATTTTTTGATCCAGACCAGAAGCCGAGCAAACCCTGGTCCAGCACCCCCAGAGGTATTGATTCATTTGGAGGACTTTGTGACCACGACATATTCAACGTGCCCCAGACACCCTTAACGAACACGGAGGATCTTTCGGAGGCTCGAATCGACGTTCGGCTACAAAGACTCTTATAACATATTACTACCTATAAGATCGATATTCCATCGACATTGCAACCCTTAAACATTTCTAAAAATGAAGTAAGCTGGATTTAATAAATATATCGAAAGAGTTAAAACGATGAATAAAGATGTTACTTTAAGTCATTTCGAATGAAAGGACTAAAACTCTGCACTCACATAATAATACAGCTATGTTGTATTAATATTACATCAAAGCTACAACCCTTAAACTTTTCTAAAAATGTAGAAACGAAAAAGTTAATGTACGCAAAAGGTAATGTTATGTTAAACATAACAAAAGAGCTAAAACAATGAATAAGGATGTTACTTTAAATCATTTCGTAAGTAATGACTAAAATTTTCCCTCACGTATTACCGCAGTTAATATATTAATAACTAGCCGCCTGCGGCGACCAGCTAGTTCGTCTTCTTACGCCATTCACCTTTCTACGCAAGCAGTCACCTACGGCGGCTGTTTGGCTAACTTGTCATTTACCTTTTTACTTCAAGTTTGACGCCTTCGGCGATTGTTTAAATAAATTTGGCAGCAGTATTAATCAATCCATTTCTATCTTTTTTTGTGCCATTCCCGTTTTGACGCCGAGATTGCCGCCTTCGGCGGTTATCTACCTTTACGATCTATCTCTAAATTTTCTCATCCATCTCTATTTATTTTAACATCCCCGCTCATTTCCTAATAAAAACAAAGATCACTCAAAAAAACCGCTTTTTTTATTTAAGTAGAGCAAAAAAAAGTCATCTCCAAAATTCCCCATAGTGTGCAAAAAGTAACAAAGTAAAGCAAGTGACAAAGAAAAAAAAATATCGCTGTTTTTATTGAATTAAATGAACATAACAATGAAATGTAACGTAATATAGATACAGCAAAACGTCCAGCTTTGGGGGGGGGGGGGGTGGAAAAAGAAATAAATGTAATCATTAAATAAAACAAAAAAGGGAAGAAAAAAAGAAAGCGCAGCCGTTAAAACACGTGGCCATCACGCTATAAAATGCAGAAGTAAGCTATATAGTAAAAAAAAAAAAAAAAAAAAGATTAACATTGTTTGCGATTAAGATTCCGTCGTAAATATCGAATCGAAATCCAAGTAGTGACGTCGGAGGTATAAAAGATTGAAGAACGCTTTTTTCGACCGACGCGTGGAAAGACATGATGTGTTCAGCATTAAAAAAATTGTAAAAAAAAACTATTGCGTATTTCTAAGAACTTTTTTCTTCTGAAGAGGGCGAAATGTTTTTACTATTACCAACTTAAATTTTAGAAATGAGGCTTTGATACTTCTCGCAGGATGATATTAGAAAAATATAAAACCCAGGAAAAAATGCAAATTGAAGGTTTATTCAAAAATTCATAAAAAATACAAAAATTGCTCTATCTTCAAAATTTTTTCATTCATCATATTTAAAATTAAATTTCCAACACTACAGTATAAAAAATATTTGTGTGGTGCGATTGGTTCGGGGTCTGTGAGGTAAAATGTACTAAAAAGTGCAAAAAAAACACATAAAACATTAAATAACTTTTTTTCTAACTCAAAATTCAAAAATTGAAGCCCGAGGTGCACATCTTCGGCAGAAACTGTACCTGTATACCAAATTTCATCTTTCTAGGCCTTACCGTTTTCCCGGGAAGCGCGCCACACACACACACACAAACATCTTATTTTATTACTAGCCGCCTGCGGCGACCAGCTGGTCCGCCTTTTTACGCCATTTGCCTTTTTACGCCAGGGGTGCCGCCTTTGGCGGCTGCTTAAACAATTTAGCGACGACATTAATCAATGTTTTTCTCTATAAATCAGTATTATCATTCGTTTTTTTATGCCAATGTTGCCGCCTTCGGCGGCTGCTTAAATAAATTTCGTGGCGGTGTCAATCAATCTATATCTATCTATATCCTTAAAAATTTGAATAAAATATCTTCTAGATCTGTCTCCAGTTTCGTCGTTTGGAATATTTTTAAAGGAGGGGGAGGGGAGACACAAACGACGTACTCTTCATGCAAATTTTGTCAAAAAATAAAAAAGCACTTCCACTTTTATGTGAAAGCATTGTTTTTTCAAAGTCATGGTGTATGTGGGGGAGGGAGGGGGGTATTGACATCCAATGTGAAAGCAGCCACCTACGGCGGCTGTTTGGCTAACTTGTCATTTACCTTTTTACTTCAAGTTTGCCGCCTTCGGCGGTTGTTTAAATAAATTTGGCAGCAGTATTAATCAATCCATCTCTATCTTTTTTTTGTGCCATTCACATTTTTACGCCAAGATTGCCGCCTTCGGCGGCTATCTACCTTTACACTCTATCTCTACATTTTCTTATTCATCTCTATTTATTTTGATCTCCTCACCCATTTCCTAATAAAAACAAAGAACACTCAAAAAACCGCTTTTTTTTATTTAAGTAGAGCAAAAAAAAGCTCAAATTCCCCTTAGTGTGCAAAAAGTAGCGTTTGACAAAGATAAAAAAAATCTCGCTGTTTTTATTGAATTAATGCGCACAACTATGAAATGTAACGTAATATAGATACAGCGAAAGGTCCAGCTTGGGGGGGGGGGGATGGAAAAAGAAATAAATGCAATCCCTAAATAAAACAAAAAAAAGGAAAGAAAAAAAGCAAGCGCTGCCGAAAAAACACGTGGTCATACGTCAGAAAATGTAGAAGTAAGCTATATAGTAAAAAAAAAAAGATTAACATTGCTTGCGATTAAGATTCCATCGTAAATATCGAATCGAAACCCAAGTAGTGACGTCACAGGCATAAAAGATTGAAGAACGCTTTTTTCGACTGATGCGTGAAAGGACATGATGTGTTCAGCATTAAAAAAATTGTAAAAAAAAACTATTGCGTATTTTTAAGAACTTTTTTCTTCTGAAGAGGGCGAAATGTTTTTACTATTACCAACTTAAATTTCAGAAATGAGGCTTTGATACTTCTCGCAGGATGATATTAGAAAAAAATAAAACCCAGGAAAACATGCAAATTAAAGGTTTTTTCAAAAATTCATAAAAAATACAAAAATTGCTCTATCTTCAAAATTTTTTTGTTCATCATATTTAAAATTAAATTTCCGACACTATAGTACCAAAAATATTTGTCTGGCGCGATTGGTTCGGGGTCTGTGAGGTTAAAAGTACTAAAAAGTGCTAAAAATCACATAAAACATTAAATAACTTTTTTTCTAATTAAAATCTCAAAAATCGAAGCCCGAGGTGCACAACTTCAGCAAAAACTACACCTGTATACCAAATTTCATCTTTCTAGGCCTTACCGTTTTCCCGGGATGCGCGCCACACACACACACACACACACACAGACACACACACACACACATACACACACACACACACACACAAACATCTTATTTTATTATATGTATAGAAGATAGATATGTATAGATATACCAAAACTGCAACTTTTAAACTTTTCTAAAAATGTAGCTATGCAAAATTTCATAAACAATAGAAAAGAGTTAAAACGTTGAGTTAGGGTATTAGGGGCCATTCATTAATTACGTTCGGATGATTTTGGGAAATGTTGACCCCCCCCCCCCCTCTTCCCTTATGTAAGAGTACATAAGATTTTTCAGAACCCTTCCCACTATTCTTACGAAAGATTCCATTTCGTTTTTCGAAATAATAAAATTACGAATCTTACAGCACTAGAATCAAAATTAAATTCACTATTATTAAATCAAACCATTTTGTGTAAAGAAATATTTAGTAAAAAAGTTGGAATCGAGACTGAATGTTTTTCGAACATTTTTTTGTATTATGAATTATGATGCGATACTAATTAAAAATGAAACATGCCATACATAGTGCGATTCTTTTATTATATTTTACACTATTCATTCTTTGAAAAAAAAAAGTAAAAAACATCTCATCCTGATATGTTTTTTACCTTCCACACACAAATGAAATATAATCCCTGTCAAACCACTTGATCGCGCGATTTCAAATGTAAAATACCGAATTGGAAAATATTACGTAAAAATGGATTTGAAACCCCCCCCCCCCCCCGAAGTAAGGGTATGTAGAGATTTTTCCATCCTCCCTCCCCCTCGGAACCCTTACGTAATTAATGAATGGCCCCTTACCTTAAATCTTTTCACATGTAATGACCACACATGCGAAAATTAATCTTACACCAAAGCTGTAAACTTAAACTTTTCTAAAAATTACTATCATTTTCAAACCAATAGCTCTCTTTACTGGGAAACAGGCGATTTCATGGTAAGAATTGCATTTGTTCTTTTTATAGATTTTCAAAATCAGCAATGATCTTATAACCAAAATGAAATACTTTTTTTAAAACGTTTGGTCGTGTGCAGTAATAGCAAGTCACAAATCAAAAGCATAGAAATTGAATTTATTCTGAGACGAGATTTATTCTGGAAGGGGAATCAATACTTTCTTTATTGCAGTTGGAAGGAGAAATTCTTTCTAATCCTTCTTACTGGAGAATCCAAAAGCCAGACACTTAATAGATTTTGCAATTAAGAAAGTGCACTTAAAATGAAAATTTGTATAGAGGATTTAACAGGAAATTGGTTTATGGCCTTGCCTGCTGGGAGATACAAAGGATAACATTTGTCATAGCGATGCGATAAATGTTTTATAAATTGTAAAAAGAACCATCGAAGAAAAAAATATATTATCACTCTTTTTTGTCGTTTTTTTCCCTTTTACTCATTTGCGGTGTTTTTTCTAAATCTGCGGAATGTAATTTCACTCTTAATAGTGTCTGTATTTAGGTGTTATTTGAATGTTGTTACTTTAAATAATAAAAATGTATAAAGGGGAATGTGAGGCAAAGTTTAATAACGGGGTAAATCGAAATGGCGGAATAATTACTGCAGTTTAACGCCATCTATCAGGTATGTTTTTACTATGTTACAGTGCTAGCCAAATTATTAGACTAAGACTTTTTAAAGCAAATTCTATATTGATTACATAACTATAGACACATTAACGAACAGTGAAATAATTATCTAATATTTAGTATGCATTCCCTTGCTCTTGATGAGCATTTTAAGTCTTTTTGGCGTACTTTTCACAAGGTTTACACCATTTCTTAACTTTTTAAAAAAGGAGGTAAAAAATTGTTTATACTCACTAATATATATACTCACATACACATACTCACTAATTACCAAAAATTAACTTTAAATATAACAGAACACACTACTAAAAAGAACTAATGAATTGTTTAAGTTGATTGAGGTTATATTCCTGGTAGGTAAATAAACAAAGAACATAAACAAAGCAGACAGTGCTGCCACCTGCAAACATTGAATTATGCTAAACTAACGTCATAATCAGTGTACAGTATGTACTGTACTTTAAAAGTAAAATAAATAGTATTTTAGTACAAATAGGGTACAAAAAACAAACAAAAAAAAACTCTTTAGTCTAATAATTTGGACAGCACTGTATAACACATGTAGGCTTTTTCACTCAGAAAAGGTTATATCTGACTGAAGCTCAAGGCATATGATAGTACATGTGACTTTCAAACGTTGATTCTCATATCGTAATATTTTGTTTTAGGTTAAGAATTATTTTGTTAATATAAAGTGATAAAAATCTTGTCATTAACATTTTAAATATTAAATGAGACCCACTAATATTAGGTGCATTTTTTGTTTAATGTAAAGATTAAATTGTATTTTAAATGCTTACGAAATTACTCAAGTGCATTTAGGGAAAATTGGATGGGTCAGAGTGAAATAATCCTTTTCATTTCCTTTTTTCAATCATTTATTAAATCAATTACGCATTCATTTACTTTCCTTCATTTAAGAATTTTCTTATACATTCATTCATTTTCTTATTTTATTATTCGTTCACTATTTTATTCACTTATTTTAACTTACTTACAGATTCATTAATTTATTGGTTTATTCGCTTATTGTTTCATTATCTTTCATTTATTCATACCCATTCTTTAAATCAAAAATATTTTTAAAAATCGAAATGGTAATGTAATAAAAGGAAGAAAGTAATAATATATCCTATAGTGCTTAGAAAATTATCGCAATGGATTAAGTTAATCTTTTTAAGTATGTCATTTGAAAGTAGACTTCTGAAATGTGAATCTATTTCTCTCTGTTCTGCGTTAAGACAACTTATACATATGTTCCATCTCTTCTCCATTTATTTCCAATATTTTTCTTTAATTTTTCAACAGTTCACGAAAATAAGTAAATAAGTGAATAAAATTACATTAAATATCCATTTTCGCACCATTAGTTGAAAAGTTTTCTGTGTTATTGTTGTACAATAGACCCTCGTTTTACGTGGGGGTTACGTTCCACGGAAATGCCGCGTAAATCGGAACCAAGTAAATTGAGACCGAATACTAGTGTTAAAATAGGGGTTAGCTTCCATAGATTACAAAATACTTCATTTTAGTGATGACTAATTGTATAATAAGTTTAATGTATACTTATATCGACTTTTATGCACAACATGCATAAGGAAAACATAAATCAATTTCGTGTTCTCTTTATAAAGAGGAGCTGGCCATGATCGTCTTTCGGCAGTCATTAAGAATTTTTCTCTGTAATTCTTTGCAGAGCATTAACGCACCCATGGTCACTTACGTCATTTCCATGCTAGAATCTCCCTTCATTAACAAATCAGAAATGTCATTTCTATTGTCTAGGAATGGCTCAACATTTTCAACGTGAAAGGTTTTGGCTGTGCGTCATCGACGTCGGTATCCTCGTTGGTTTTGGCGTACTTTGTCACTCCTAAGTGCTCTTCTTCCAGTGAGTTCTGAATTGTACAAATTTATTAACTTTACTTCTGTAAAGAGCTCTGAAACCCATCGTATAAAATGTCTCCAGTGGCCCAAGCTCGATTATTAACACGCCAAAATGCAGTTGATTACGCGAAATCTGCAATCTTTTGGAGTTAGGATTTTTAAAGAGGGGAAATTTTAATCTGTTTGCATTGCCGCATCCGCGTAGAATAAAATCAAGATGTAAAATCTTAAACCGCGTACAATCGAAACAGCGTAAAAAAAACTCCGCGTAAACCGAGGGTCTACTGTATAAATATATATACTTTTAATGTTGTACAAAAAAAGAACGAAAGAAAAAAAACAGCGGATAAATCGTCTCGGATCCTAACGACTAAGCAATAAATGATCATCGTCAAATAAATAGATTTATTTAAGTTTTAGGGGAAAAAAAATTTGAAGTGACATTAAAAGTGAAGACAATGAAAAAAGGGGAAAAACTTTATTTCTTTTATAACATCTTCACAATAAAGGATTGCAGCTGGGTAATTATTCCGTATTTCTTAAAACAATAACTTTGCATAAATTTCAGTTTATTATAATTTTAATTAAACTAAATCTCATTCAAATAGAGCGCTAATTCAACATAATACTTTAAAGTTATACTGTTTTACATAAAGCAATGATCAAAAATAAATGATCTGTGCAGCAGCAAAAGTGCCCAGTTGTTATGTTATTCAGAGGTATGAGCGTGGTCGACGAGAAATTTTTCAAAATCTTGGCGCCATATCCGTCCCAAAAGATCGATTCAGGGGTGCCTACAGGGAGGGGGGGGGGTTATGGCACAAGTTGCGCCATCAAAAAAAAATTTGTTAGGGGGAGGATTTTTTAATTTTTATTATTCATTTATTTAAATTGATTTAATGATTTATTTTTATTGAAAATTGTTTTGTTTATTTTATTCTGTTTATTTATTTAATTTATTCATTTAGTTTGTGTGTGTATGTCATTAGTGCAGAACAGCACTTTTCTAATGTTATAATAATAATTGTAATAAAAAATGAATTTAAAAGAAATATATTGATTAAAATAAATAAAATAAAAAAAGGAGAGCTGAAAAATAAAAATTAAAAAGGGAAAAAGGGTTGAGAAAAAAAAATAGAGGGGGGGGGATTTGCGCCATTGAACTTGGTGGGGACGTGCACCCCTGGATCGATAAAAAGTGAAAATTTCTCCAAATATATAAACTAGACCACAAAAAATCATAATGAGTGTTCCCCTAAAGTTTTAAACTATCCCAAAAAAATAAAGAACCCAATAGATTACATTAAAAGTTCTATTAAAATGCAAAACAAAATAAACAAAGCCCATTATTTTTCGACAACCTCGACAAACGGTTACACTCTAGTAACCCGGCTCCATTCGTAACAACCGAATCTAAGCGCTTCAAGGTAAATAATAAAATGGCGTACTTCTGAAAAATCTGCAAACCTACTGAACACCAGGAGACATTTTCTTAAAACTTGGACACATTGATAGATGTAAATTTTGCAGTTTTTTTTTTCTCAAGATGTAATGTAATTCTTCATGGTCAAATCGTGAAAGGAGGTTATGACTAACAGTTTAGCTGTGTTGGAATAGCGTTATAGTTATGGCGTAACTTTCTCATGTTGAAGTTACGAAGACAGTTCATTTTAATGGTTAATCACTTAAAGTTGCTAACAGAATTTTAAATGTTTGCTCAAATGAATATGAATAAAGGTCCAATGAGTTACATCATCCAGGTTGTGGGATCTTTTTCAAAAACTTTAAACTTCCTGACACAAATTTATTTTTTTTTACTTTAAAAAAAACGAGCTTTATTTTCAATAAATTTTAAATTAAAAACCCAAAGTAGGCATTTATTTTTATATGATATTGAATGAAATTAAGAACGTTTACGTTACCCGTATCGACCAATCATTAAGGCAGTAGATTTATCGAAGTTTTCAAGGCAAAATAAGGTAAATAAACAACCTTGATTGCAGAAAAAAGCACCATCAAAGCTTATTTATTTCAAGTATTTTGTCTCTACACGTATTTTTTGCAAGAAATAACCTTATAGTTTAATGCTTACAAAAGATAAAATAAGACTTAAATAAGACGAGGTAAATAAGCAATATTTTCTTTTGATTGCTCAAAAAGAAAAAAAAACTTAATAAAACGTATCAATTTCAAGCATTTTATCTGTACACGTAGTTTTTAACAAGAAATAACCAAGGAACCTTAAAATGTAATACTTACAGAAGATAAACTAAGATTGCTCTTTACCAACAAACCAAAATAAATTTGGCACGTTGCGTAAGTTTTCACAAAGAACAACTGTTGATTGGACAGTCTTTTAGGACTACTTCATCACATCGTCGATTCTTTAAATAAAAGATTCAGAGTTGACTGCTTTGAAGCATTTTAATCACAAAGGTGATATTTTATTTCAATTCGGAAACGAGATTTTCTTCGCTTTGTGCTTCCGAATTGAATTCGGAGCCAAACGAAACAGGATTATTTTGGCAGATTTGATAAAAGTTTTAACTTTATGGAAGCCTTTGCATACATTTGTGAACGGTTTTAGGCCCAATCGAGACATTTCTATTGTTTAGCTTAGGAAAGCTGCCGCAAGACAGATACTGATTACATTCCTGTCCATTAGTGCTGCCAGTTTTGGAAAAGGAAATTAATGACGTTATTTGAAGAAGATAAAAGAGGTCGTTAATTAGAGTGGAGTTTGGAGTGATTTGTTTAAAATTAAGTCTGACAGCAAGCAAAGTCTCATCATAATGACTACCCCTGGATACAAGAAATGACACTAACAGCAGTTGATTAAAGTAGTTAGTTTGATGGAAATATTTTTTCTTTATTAGTTTGAGT
The DNA here is from genome assembly GCF_026930045.1 of Uloborus diversus. Taxonomy (NCBI): domain Eukaryota; kingdom Metazoa; phylum Arthropoda; class Arachnida; order Araneae; family Uloboridae; genus Uloborus; species Uloborus diversus. Next base: position 110,676,151 of record NC_072736.1, read on the forward strand.
TTTACTACAGAAATGAATTTAACTATATTTTATATGAAAAAGAACTTTTGATTTTTTTTTGGGGGGGGGGGGAAGGGGGATTTCTTTTATTATTCAGAGTCATTTATAACTCGCTCTTTAAAATAAACTTTAAAAAAAATCACTGCTATGCATTTTGAAAAACAATATATGAGGCAGTGAGATGCATAAGAATGTAAATGGACATTTTCAAGTTTTTTGAGTAAAACACGTTTAAAGTTCCGGTCTTTGGTGGTCTTTCATTGAAAATCTTTTCTAAATCATGCTGTATAGCAGCACCTACCAGGGTTACTAGTTCTATATATCTTGCACCAAAACAGAGGAGAGGTTCAGCTACCATTTGTACTTGTTATCTCCAGTATTTTTAATTTTCGCACTTACATGACTTTGCTTCGCACTGTCTCATAAGTAATTTAGATGACTCTAGCAGATATTTTCTTCTTCAACATTTGAATCTAAAGTTTTGATTTGTAAATGAAGTATACAAACTGGTGTACTTCATTAATGTACCGGTTGTACTAGTGTAATACTGGTTATCTACAATATTTTTAATTTTGGCGCTTACATTCCTTTGCTTCTCACTGTCTCATATGTAATTCAGATTACTCCGACAGACATTTTCTTTTTCAACATCTGAATCTTAAGTTTTCAACTTGTAAATGAAATATACAAACTGGTATACTTCATTATTATACTGGTATAATAACTACAACATTTTTAATGTTGGCTCTCGTATCCTTTTGCTTCTCGCTGTCTCATATGTAATTTAGATTGCTCTGGCAGATATTTTCTTCTTTAACATCTGAATCTAACGTTTTAAGTTGTAAATGAAGTATACAAATCAATAAGGGATTGTCCAAAAATGTCCTTTTTTGAAGGGATCTTGAATTCCTAAAAGTTTGTCACATAGGGGAAGGAGGGAGGTAACAAGAAGTGTGATCTCACGAATTTATTCAAAATTGTGGTTATGTAATATAGCGTGACATATGACAAGGCGAGGGAAGGGGCAAGGTGACGTGTGACACTTCGTGACAGAGGGGAGGGGAATTTATGGACTGCCCTTAATATTAAAGTGTACCAAGTTGTGAGTGTTTCTGACAGAACTGCTTTTGAAATTTGACTAAAATAATTACTCGGTATAGGATTAACGAATTATTCTTAAATGCAAATTTGCTAAATGGGCATCAATACATTTTTGAAACATTTTTAAGCAAGCAAGATGGCTTCATGATTTCTGTTCACCGTTGGCTGAGGCGGGAATAAAATTTGGAGTTATTTGTTAAAAATTAACTCTAGGAACATGCAAGCTTTCGTCACAATGATTACCCTGAATATAAGAAATGACAGTAACTGCAGTTGATTAAAATAGTTCGCTTGATTGAAATGTCTCTTTTCTTTCTTAATTTGAGTTCTAATAAGCAAGCAAATTTTGCTATATTTTGTATGAAAAAGAATTATGCTAAAAATATATCTATATTTCTTTCATTGTTTAGAATGATTTATAAATTTTTCTTTCAGCAACAATTTTAGTCAAAATTTTAGCTATGAAGCTTGGAAAACGATAAGTTTCATTAAGAATACATTGAGAATGTCTTTTTTCTTGTCATCTAAATGTGTAGAATTTTAATTTGTAGATGAAGAAAATGAATCAGTTTTTTTTACTATCCCTTTTATAAATATACAAACCCATAGATATGGAACAGTAACATCTAAAAAATATACAGAAATATCTCGAAGCAAAAATTTGAAGGACAATGCTGTTAAATAATGTCTGTAACATTAAACATTTCAGCAATATTAAAACTAGGGGACTCCGCTGTCTGCTCTCTTCTCTTGCCAAACCTTCGTTTCGGTGTTCGTCACATTACATTAAAAGATATGCTAAATACGAGTATCTTTGAGCCCGAAAGTATGAGTACCGTCATATAGCTAGTGCAGTCAGCATAGCAGTTCTAAATTGCAGACGTGAACATACCATTAAGAAGTGAGCTGTTCTTTCATCTATTAGCTTTCTTGCTTTTGCGATGAAAAAAAAGGGGAATTTTTTTTAATTAGAAATCATGTGTCTGCATTTGCTTGCAAATGTCTTGCTCCATTAACATTGTTTAAGCCATTGATAATACTGGTTTCATGTCCGTTACGACGATCTCACGTTTTAACCATCGCCATTGTTTCTAAAATACATCCTCTTGATACGGATTGCTTACTGATTGGCTGCAATCCATTACCTCATTAAATACTAGTTTAAGCAAAGGACTACGATTGGTTGATCACCGTGTGATATATCGTCGCCTCACAGCAACAGTAAAATAACTTAATGTTATTTCTGAGATAAGATATCTTACTGTTGCTCTGAAGCGACGATACATAAAAAAAAGGCTGTCGCTATTAGAGTAAAGTTAAACGCCAAAAGCACTTTGTGGCTGCTACATCTGGAGAATTTATCAGCTTAAATCTTTCATCAAACAATCAAGTTAATCATTTTGACTTTATTATAATGATATAAATAAATAAATATAATAATAAGTAATAATTATAATTGTAATAATTATAATGCTGTCACAAAAATCCTCAATTTCGTAAATGCACGTACGTATTTCCCAGCTCCTCGTTTCAACCCAAATACAAAAATTAATTTATTCTACCTAACAAAGCTATCCATATGTTAAGAGATAAAATAAATTTGATTTCCGCAAGCTGTTCTAATTCCATCCGCAGTCATCACTTTGAATTTGCCGGCATTTAATGATACGTTACGGCTTAATATTGGGATTTCAGCTTAACACTGAAACAATTCTGCTCGCTCGCACCTCCTTGCTATATCATTAGTTTCGCGAATGTAATCACTTTCACTGGTGCAGTGCATTATTAATGCGCTTAATTTTAACTTGCTGCTTTATATATTCCAACTGCATGCTCAATAAATATGGAGTATTTTCAGAGCCAATTACGTTAACTGTGGAAATGCTAGACATACAGTTGAACTCGGTTAGTACGAAATGCCAAAAAATAACTAATCTGTTCGTATTAGATGTTATTCGTTACAACCGGGAATAAGTAAAATTGAAAAAAATTAAGAAATTCATACCTATATATAAAAAAAGAATTCATAGGTTTTTATTATTGCTTAAACACATCTTGTAGTGTAAATGCACTGAGAAAAATTTTACTTGCCTTTTAAAATTTAATATTTTTGCGGAAAAAATCTATGTATTTTATTTATTTTTAGGTCTATGTAATTTCGCCATTCACATAAACTCGTATTACTGTAAACAGTATTGTATGTTATGTACATACATATTGTAAAGTTCCTTTATTTGATTAGACGGCATTATATTTTCTTAAACAGTATTTTCTTGACGATTTTCAAAAATCCAAAGTACTTATGGTCCCACTTATTTCGAACTTCTGACTTTCTACAGTATTTTTATTTTTATGCAAGGAACCACTTGGTGCATTTGTTGTGCAAAATGTTCAACCCAACATTGTGCCAAATGTTGATAAAGAAACTAAGACGTGGCACAAATACTTAAAATTACACCGTCGGGATTGATTTTAGAGCAACAATTTCTTATAATGTTTATTGCCGTGAAGGATCAGCAGTGACAATTACCACTGTAATAACTAAAAATCAACTGTGTAAAATCAATTTAAGTAAATAAAAATTTTTAACTAATAAATAAAAGCTTTTGCAATCCAGGATTTCATCCAAGGTTTAAAGTATTGCCTCTATTGTTTCATTTATTTATGAACTTATTTTCTGAAAAGTGCTCATTATCTTTTAGAATTCCTATCCCAGTTGATTACTCCATGTTTCAAACAGTTATAGTTTCTGCACTAAGATCAGACCATCTTTTCAAACTTTTTTGTTTATATTATATTTAATAAAAATAGTGCTATAATAAATTTTTAAAGTTGAAAAATTAATTTGAGAATTAAGGTACAAAAAACTTCTTGACCTCCCGACGGTGTTCCTGCCTTGTCGGGGCGAGAAGGCTTATGTGCACAAATGACCCGGAGGGCTAAGCTGGTGGTAGCTTGCTACCGGTAGAGTCTTTCAAGCCAGACAGGCCGAAGGGTAGGTGCCAGACGAAAAAGAACACCAACCCAAGCCAAGACGGACTTCTTCCTTTATGGCGCTCAGATCCCTGGATAACAGATGCCGCATCTCACCTCCTCCTCTTGACAAAAATGACCCAGATCTTTTCTGCTGCATCGTCCGTCGAGCAGACTAATCAGAGACGCGCTTGTGGTTTAGGTAGAGGGTCGCAAGTGTTAAGTAAATTACGGTCTCCGCAATCCTCACAATCACTGAAGATCCTGCAGTGCAACATTAACGGTTCGACTGCCTCAGCAACTAAAATGAAGCTTGATCAACTACTTGACATTGCTATTAAACGAGGGGTCCAAATGATAGCTGTTCAGGAAACCAAACTAAAGAAAGTAACTTCATTAAATGTGAAGGGTTTCAACATCTATAGAGCTGATTGTGTGTCTAAAGGTAGAGGAGGTCCAGCCTTCTTCATCAGAAATGTCAATTACCAAAATATAGACTTTCCTTCGGATTCGACCTCTGACCTGGAAATCCAGGGTATAGGATTTCTTTGGAGAGGCAAACCGCTAAACATAATTAATGTTTATCACCCACCAAATCAAAAAGAGCTTCCCGCAAGTCTCTCCAATGTCTTAGACAGAAATGCCATTATCTTAGCGGATTTAAGCGCCAGACACTCATCTTAGGGATGTTCCTGTAATAATCTCAGAGGAGAGGTATTACTTCAGTTAATAAATAATACGGAGGCAATGATTCTAAATTATTGTTTTTCACACCTACAATTCCTATAGCTACGACACCTCCAAAGCACTGGATATTGCAATCACGAGCTAAGAAATATTTCCTCAATATCTGTGGAGTGTCTTGGACACTATTGGAAATGATCATTTACCGGTACTTATCGAACTCAAACAAAGACAGAGAGTACATATTATACGTGAAAAGTTCTGGATTTTTAAAAAGGCGGACTGAATCTCATTAAAAGACGCAGTAGATAACCATATGGTCTTATCCCCTTACTCAAATGATCTGAACGATAACTTGAAAGACTTCAAGAGCGTCATTCAGACCAATTCCAGAGCCTTTATTCCTAGAGGCAATTTCAAGCAACTTCTTTATAAGTCTTAAGAACTTCTATATAAGTCTTAAGACGACGGCAAAAATGGCTCTAATGCTGAAATTAACAAAATAAATGCAGAAATAAAGAAAATATGCGCTCACCTGAGAGAGCTAGATGGAGAGAAATGTGTAACAATCTTGATTCAAGAACAAATGGAAGATCGTTAAGGACATCAATCGAGAACAAGAACAATTTGAGGAAAGTAACTCCGTTAATGATAATAATGGTCAGGTTTATCCTGACGACAGAGCTGCAGCAAACGGCCTTGCAGCATACTACCAGAAAACCAGCAAGCCTGATTTCACATGAGAAAAGAAACCTATTTTAAGAAAAGCTAAAAACGTTATTCACGGCTGTAGAAGCTCTGATTTAGGCAATAGTATTTCAACAAAAAAAAAAAAAAACTTCTCAATGCAGGAATTGCTTTTCGAAATGGCCTTTCTAGACTTGACTAAATTTCCTGGCCCAGATGGAATCTTTGTCCAAATGCTGGGAAACCTCTGCCACCAAGGTAAACAAAGACTATTAGACATCATCAATCTCTCTTGGAAAATTGGGTCCCTTCCACCTGACTGGAAAACGGCTACGGTGATCCCCATGAAAAAAACCTGACAAAAAGACTTGGACGCCTGGGGATTTTCGACCTATTGGGCTTATTAGCACAGTTTTCAAAATCATGGAGAAAATGGTCCTACATAGCATTCAATACTTTCTAGACGGTGAGAACTTATTGCCATGTGAACAATATGGCTACTGGAGAGGACACAGTACCATCGATCAAATCCTGTTTTTCTGCCAGAACGTCAGAGACGCTCAAAACATAAAATCTACCCCTCACACAATTGCAGCGCTCTTAAATCTTACAAAAGCATTTGATAGAGTGTGGAAACAAAATTGATAATCAAGTTGCATGACAGCTTCAACATTCGCAGCAACACTTTGGCTAGAATTTCATATTTCACACCACAGGACTATAAAAATAAAATTTAACAGGAGCGTTTCTGACCGAGTTAGGCTTAGTCAGGGGGCTCCCCAAGAATCAGTACTCAGCCCAATGGTTTTTTCTCTGTTTTTGGCTGGCATAGAGAAATTACTACCCACAGGGATAGGAGTCGGTATGTTTACCGACGACACAGTTTTCTGATGTTCTGGAATCAATTTAATAGATGTAGAGAGAAACCTTAACAACACTCTCTCCGTTTTGTCAAACTTTGCTTCGAATTTTAAACTCTGCTTCAACCCAGCGAAATTCATTGTTACATTTTCAACTACCAACAAAAAATTATACAACTACCAACCAAAATGAATAATGAACAATCAAGATTTAGCTTACGAGAAACATACTAAGCATTTGGGATATATTTTGGATCCCGAATGGACAAGCAACAAACATATAGAACATATCGTCTCACAGAGCAGAAAGAGGTTAATTATCCGTAAATTAATAGCTGTTAAGGACTGGGGAGCTGATGCTAACACTCTAACAGATACGTACATGACATTAGTTAGACCTCTATTGGAGTATGGTTTCCCTATCTCTATAGTTGTGCCTCTGCCACCAACTTAGATAAACTAGAAAGGGTCCACCAACTTAAATAAACTAGAAAGGGTCCACCAACTTAGATAAACTAGAAAGGGTACAACTCAGTGCAGCAAGATTCATTACTGAACTTAAAAGCAGTAGCCCTAGGGAGGGAGTTCTTTTTGAGACTGATTTGCAACCACTCCAAACTAGAAGAAAAGCGAACCTTACCAAGTACTTCAATAAACTTTCTAGCTACGGTGAGCATAATAGAACATCCGTATACTTAAATAACTTTAACTACAATCAACTATAGTACAGGATCTGACAGCACTTCTGTAGGAAAGTTCGAGTAGGGAGAGTTTCTTTTCAAAAATGTTTAGTAGGTGTTCTAGAAAGTATTTTGGACTTGGGTGGACATCCGCCACCTGGTCACTTCTCCTGCTATGACGTCATCAAAGATGGCGGCCGCTCGCTCTCATAAATGCTTAGTACTTCGATGGGAAGATTGAGTACGGAGAATTTTGCTTCAAAAATGTTTAGTAGGTGTCCTAAAAAGTATTTAGAGCTTATGTGGATATCTGCCATTTCGTACATTTTTTAGCTATGACGTCATCAAAGATGGCGGGCCCGCGCTTTCGTCCCCATATAAGCCCAAATTTATGTTAATAGTACTTAACCAACAAAAATGAAAATTTGACCAGTAAGTTACAATTAGTGTTTTTAAGGCGAATAGCAATGTATTTTTACTGCTGCTATTAATAACTATTTTTTTATTTTTTTGTTGCACTTAATAAAATTATATTTAAAAGGGGTTGTTACAAGTTGGTTTCAAACCAAGGGCGCCCATATGCAAAATAGTAGGGGGGGGGGACTCAGATATTTTTCCTATGGGTTAGGAGGGTATTTTCTCCATGGAAACCGATTTTAGGACAGATTAGAGTCATTAAAATATTTCATTTTTAATAACTTATTCATTAATTGCTGGAGAAAAAATGTTTTTACATTTTTGCAAAGCAAAAAGTGCCAAAAGCAAGGAAGTTCTAATTTTAAAGGGGAGGGGCAAGCCCCCCCTTGCTCCCCTATATGGGCGCTCTTGTTGCAAACCCGTACTATTACCCTTACAGAAAGAGCAACAGGTTACTTCATTTGCTCTACAAGTACAGGAAGATTTGGCACATTTCAAGCAATTACATGCTCCAATAAAATCGGTTGGAAATCTCTGTAAGTTCTTTTCTGGCATCAAATCATCATCTACCACTGCAAAACCAAATTCACAAGGATCTAAGTCAACAGCAACATCGTCAATACAATGTCGTTGTATGTATGTGTAAAAATATGATTTTAATAAGTGGCTCTTAGTACTTCTGCTAGTAGGCGGCAAGTTATCAGTGTCAATATTTTTCGCATGATGATGCACCCATAACCTAAGTTCATCTAAAGATTTACAGAATGACCCTTTCCGCAGTACTTGCACTAAGTATTTTTCTGCCGATTTAAGGCTTTGCTCTATATAAATCCAGTCAGATGATACGCCCAAACTCTCCAAATACTCTACAGATGCACAATGAAGAGCAGATTTTTTGGTACGAAATTTATTTGTTTAGTATAATCCAGATAGTGCGTAGATGGCAGGAAGCAACGAACATAAGTTTTCACCTTATTTCAGTGAATATCATTAACAGATAAGAATCGTGTGAAATCACCAACTGCAGTACGCACCCAAAGTTCCTGAACACCAAATCGTTGAAGAGTAAGATAGTGAAACAAAGTTAACACCATTATATCAGTGTCGGCGCTAGCAATAATGATTTTAGTGAACACACACAGGGATGCATGTTTTGAAGGAATCGACATTCTGAATTCAGCTTTCTCTACTGTCAGGCAGTTTAATTCTGGGTTATTTATCTGTTTTCCACTTTGCACAGATGTTTGTACAGTTAAATCATCCTCTTCATCACCATGAAAGGCACTAAAAGTGTGGTTGGTATTATGTGGTGTTTGGAGTCAAAGAAGCTGTCACTGTATCGGCAATGAACTTTTGCAACATCAGTTTGTTCCTTGAAGATCCCCAAAAGCTGCTGAGTCGGACAGGCAATGGAATATATCTTCTGAGATTTTGACCACATCTATAACGATGCTGCTACCTTGTCTTTGCACCCTTTCAGACTTTTTAGGAGAAAATTTGCGATAACTGTCAAAAATGTAATGTACTCTTCCACAGTTTTTGGTGATGCTCCCGATGTATGACGAAAAAGCTGAAATAGCTCCACCAAAAGTTTTATTTTCATTTTTCATAACCTTTCGTACAGAGTTCATGACGTCAACTATAAAACAGGTTTTATCGTCAGACTTGAGCCAGGTATCATCACTGGTGCTACCATGTTTCCAGCTCTTTTAACAATGCACTTTTTTTGTTATTTTACCATTAGCCCTTGGTCATTGAACAATGATCAGTTTTCAGATAGCTCATAACGAAAGAGCTCTTGCATGTCATACGAACGAGCCTGAGCTATTTGCATCATTCGGTGAGATGACTTGTTCGATATCTTTTTAGTAACTTTCGTTGTAGCACCTATACTTTGCGTTTTGGTGCAATGAAATGGTGGCAACATGGCTTTATGGAAGGTGCTTGATTGATATTCTTACTGTTTTGTCCTCGTATCGTGTTTTCTGTAAGGTACAATAAAATCTCTTCGCCGGTCTTAAATATTTTTAATATTTTTTCCTTTGTATCTTGGGAAACCAGTGCTTTTGTTAACAGATTGTGCAATAGATTAGGAAGCATATGCATATAAAACGGATTACTTTTGTTCCCCTTCATGAACATTTCATGCACCTCTGGGGCTGTCTTGGTTAGTCTCCTCATGTCTTCTAAATACAGAGAAAACCATCGCTGATAGTTGACACAGTCAAATACAGCAAATACTGGTTGAAGTTTATGCACTGTGTTTAAATATCATTCCCAAAGACCTTGTCTATCTGAACGAATCAAATTTCTGAGAAGTTGGACGAGTTTCATAAAATTGTCCCAGTACAAAAATTGCTCCGACATTTTCCTTCCTCGGCTGACAAATCTCTCAAAGTCCGAGAAGAGTTTTTCCACATTACCATCTACATCTATATGATCTGGTTTTTTTTTCCCAAGCCAAAGAAATATTCTGCTGAATGTTCTGTAAGTTTTCAAACTCTATAGCGCAGGACTCAATGGAACGTTCTTCCAAAAAAGATTTCGCCTGCAATCTGAACATGGTTTCTCTCAACATGAACATCCCCTTGACACCTCTCACATAATTCTTTCCATGTAAAACCGATTGTAGCACATTTACTCCAAAGACTGAACATTCAATAAACACTTCGGATATTCCACTTCCTTGAAGATATTTACCTAAACAACATAGCACATTTTTAGCCATATGGAATGCACCCAACACCAGTACAATATTTGAAAATTTATCAGGATTGCTAAGTTGCACTTCGCGTGCAATAGCGTATACACCTTTGTCACAGGTTACTGGTAAATAATTTATCAGTAACTAGCCATCTTCACCTTTTGATTTTTCCTTCTCATTTTGAAGCTGTAAAAGAGGTTTCTTATGACAGTGTTGCTTATAGCATGCATTATTCATATGGTAGTACAACAACTCTTCCTCACTTAACGCGTTCAAACACTTAGTAACTACGTCATTTCGCAATGGCCCTTATTTTTTCACGATCATTTTCTGTACTTATCACACTATTGTTGCTTTTATTACATATAATGCAAGTCTTTTCAAATGGTTTAAGGTCTCCTATGCTGTCTTTTGACACTCTCGACAATTTAATAATATCCATATCTCAATTTCATTTCGATATATCTCGAACAAAAGAATCATTTAGATTGACAGTGTTTCATCATCTCAAAAACCACTCTCAGTCTCACTCATAACACATCATATGATTCAATGGCTGCTAACTTACTATTTCGAAGAACAACAACGCGCTCGAATGTTATCTCTGCGCCGCCTATAGTGGCGCGCTTAAGTGGAGCGACTAATGAAAATTCTGATTAATTAGTCACACCAGGTGAAAATGGCAAAAAAACATTTTTTTACGTAAATAGTTTCTGAGTATAATTTCATACGATTATTCAACGATTGACAGTTGAAAAAATAATTTTAAAGAATGAATTTTAAAAAAGGAAAATAAATAAAAAGCAATAAAATAATTTTTTTTAAACTACGTTTTCGGGAAAACTTTAACACTGTAACTGAAAAGTAAACTAGTTAATATAAATTAGAATAAAAATGTGCAAGAATTACGCAAAAAAATCAAGTATTAAAATAAATATGAGCATTTATGTGATCGAGAAGCCGCCATCTTTGATGACGTCATAGCAGGAGAAGTGACCAGGTGGCGGATGTCCACCCGAATCCAAAATACTTTCTAGGACACCTACTAAGCATTTTTGGAAAAAAAAATTCTCCCTACTCAAAATTTCCTATAGAAGTGCTGTCAGATCCAGGACTATTACTAAAGAAGAATAGTCCCTTCAGCCAAGCTAAACTTCTATAGCTGCCGCATAAACAAGTTGAGCCCCATTCTTTAAAGTACTGTCTGAATCCCTGAAAAGGCCTTCCCAGTGTCAAATTTCAATTCAACCTAGCTACTCCGATCATCAAGAGGGACTTCATTCCTGATCATCTCAGACAGTTGGCTTTAGAGATTATAAATGGAATCCCCGACAATGCGATAAAAATTTACTAGAACGGCAGTAAACTAGATGACCAAGCTTGCAGTGGCATCTTCATAGAGAAACCGTAGGGGGGGGGGGACTGTCTTTCAGCCTTCATAACCCTAATTCATCATCGGTCTTCAAAAGTGAATTAATTGCAATGATTGAGCGAGGTCTTAAAGCTGTTCTTGATGACAATGATTTTGGAAATCTATGGATCCTTTCAGACAGTAGGAGCTCACTTCAGCACCTATGCAACTGGATTGCAATAGATCAAACCAGTATTTTTATCATTCAGAAACTCAAGCTCATTTCCGAGTCCCATGAAATTTATTTTCAATGGATTCCTTCTCATGTAGATATTTTTGGCAATGAGAGAGCGAACGAACTGGCCAAGGGGGGCTGCAACCACGACTATCCTTTCTCTTCATCACTCAACTATCTTGAACATCAGTCCAGAATAAATACTGAAATATCGAATGTGTGGAGGATTTCCTCCCTGCCATCACTGGTACGCAAGTGAAAAAGCAGGCTCTTTCTTGACCATCAAGTGTGACAGAGTTTCTAGAACTGCAATCTCGAGACTAGCGAGCGCCCACATAAAGGGTCTCTCATTTTTCGAGGGCAATAAAATCTACGAGGTCTGCACTAAATGTAAAACTGAGACTGCCTCTCCTAAACATATCCTCGACTGTTAGGGACTTTCTAGAGAGGACATTTATTCATCTTCCCTTCTATTCCTCGATTTTCTCAAGGTCAACGGTCTGATGGACCTCGTCTGACTTCGTCAGACTACTGGAAGATAAGTAACAACAACAAAATTCTTGAATCATATAACTTTTAAAAAATCAATCATAATTTAGCTATCTTAAAGTTTGAAATGAAACATTTATCCAATAACATACAAAAAATAATGTACGCAAGGGCACGAAAAATAATTCAAAAGCAATTTAAAAAAAAAAAAAATCCAACTAAAATTCAGTTATTTATTCATTTATTTCAGGATAGATGAGAGAGACAGTTGGACATAAAATTAACATAAACATATATAGATATTACTCAATCAGATTATAGCGATATGAGTCGTAATACCATATCAAAATACAACCAGAAAAATTACCATTTGAATTATCTAGTAATAGAAACACTACGTAACGTTCATTGTTATCCAGAAAATTTGCTAATTTTATATTTTAAACATGCAGCATGAAGGTTTTTGTTTTTTATAACCCAGCAGCTAAGACTTCGAATAATTTTTATTTTTCTAAAAAAAATTATAAATACAATTTTTTTTATAATTTACTTTTCGTTGAACAACATTCCACAGGTGAGAATATTTAAGTAACTAAAATAAATGACCACTTTTAGAACAACTGGCTAGAGGTACAGGAATAAATATAAATCTAAATTAATGTCTACATCATATTAAAACGGGTAGCTTATCTGTTGAAAGCGCTACATTGTATAACAATGTTTACACGAGCAGTTATGTACCTTCCCTCGCACTATCTCTTTACAACCCTCCTTGGAAAATTCATTCCAAGAGTGTTTAATTACAACTAAAACTTAATCTTCACGTTGAATTTCCTAGTAAATGGCTCCAAAACATTCTACTTAATTGTGTGAGTTTCATAACTGCATCAGAGAAGTGAAATTGTAAAGCAATTTCCTTAGATTTATTGTAAAAGGAAGGCGAGATATTAACGCTGAGTGCTTTCAAACTGCCATTGGGGAAATGGCTACAGAAGTTGCCCACGCTCTTAGTACGAGGTTCCCTAATAAAAGATACCAGCGTTGGAAAAATTACTAGATTGGTTATCCGTTATCAATTTTAAGTTAGAGAGCGTTCTTTTAAAATGAATTTCAATGCTGTTGAGTTTAGCGTTCGGTGTTATGTGAAACTATACTCACTGCCAAAAGTTAAGCACGGAGAGAAAAATGTTGTTTTCCGGAAACCAATCTGAATTTGCAAAAGAGGGACTCCGAAAAGAATTTGTTTCGCGAACATTTAATTTAAGAGGGATAAACAAAGGAACCCCCCATGGCCCCCATATTTTTTGCAGGCTATATTTTTGCCAGATCTTACTGCAGGCTCTTTTAATCAGGGCTTCAGGGTCCGAGAGAAAATGACCGACTATGACTCCGACTCCAGAAATTTTAGAACCTCCGACTCTGACACTTTTACACCAAAAATCTGTCTGACTCCAACTCTGCAAGTACTGCTAGAGTTACGGACTTTGAGGGAAAACCGACTCCGACTCTTGGATCATTAAACCTTCGACTTTTGACTCCGACTCTTACTCTTTTACCCAAAAACCAGTTCGACTCCAACTCTTCGACTCCGAGTCCACAGCCCTGCCTTTGTGAAACTTACGCTTTAAAAAATGAGTTCTTTTTGTTCGAACCCTATTGCCCTTTAGCATCTTGTTGTGGAGCCATGGGGCCCCAAACATTCACAGCGATGAACAACCAAACCTGCAAATCCGTCACTGATAGAGTAGTTGCAATTTGCTGCTGAACTAGATTGAGCGATGTATTTTCCGATCTGTGCTCCACTTTTAGAAGTGAGTATGGTAAACCGATCAGTAATTTTTTTGAAAAAAAAAGTTTTAAAATTTTACTTGAGGAATCGGCAGAAGTAACTTTGTTTTTTTATTTCCAGAAAGAAAAGGACTAGAAAACACTGTGATAGTGCACTGGTTGGGCGTGTTCATTCACTTTTTTTTTCATTTCAACACTCTAAAAAAACAGACGCAGAGCTGTAAAAAAATCTCCCGAATTTTTAAAAAATAATTACATCCATCACCTATAATGTATTTACTGTCACGTGCCAAATGTTACAACTTTTACCAATGCTATGAATTTTTAAAAATGAAATTTCGCTTGAAAAATAAAAAATGAAATTGAGTGTCTATTCACTGTTCAGTCTACCCTATATTATAACCGAGTACAACATTCATATCGATTCTTGCTCTAAACTTCTTTCAAAGGGAATGATTAGGTATGCCAGACAATTTCTGTAAAATGCATTAAATCTTAAAAGTTGAAAGAATTTTCACCTGTTTGCTTAACCAAACTATAAAATACTGATTCAAAATTTGACTCCTTGTATGTAATTATTAGGTACTGCTTTGTTCGGCTACGTTCGGTTTTAAATTGCAACGTGTCAATCCATAAACCAGACCGTGATCTAAGCCAGACATAACCACCCCTTTCTCTTTTTCTAACAGATTTTACAAAGGAAAACTATTTCATACAAAACTAGAAAATCGCCCGTCAAGGTCCGACGGGTAAAAATTGCTTCTACATATGAACGAAGCAATTGCCTGTTTGGTGATATTCTGATTGTTGAAATTTTAACTCTAACTCAGTGGATTAACCTTAAACTCCAGTAGATAGCGTTCATTGTTCACCACTTTTTCGTTTCTTCATTCCCGGAAATGACACAGGCTTACCAGTAAAACAGTTCAGTTGCCGGATCCAATTCAACCTTGTCACAATAAAGACTTTCCCTGCATTTTAAACATTACTAAAGCACATTATCGAATTATCATCCCGTGGCGCGAATTTCATTGTTGATGACGTCAGAAGCGTTACTCGATCATTGACTATTATATGTATGAAGATTACTGTGAGGTATAAGTAATTCGTACTTTAGTACTGTCGCTGAGTTCGTTTCTGCAGTTTTCATCAAATATGAAATTTAGTGTGAAAAGGGAAAAATGCGTTTTTAGGCTGTACTTGCGGCAGGGCTGAAGTCTACAGGGTAGCGTGGTACTAAGACGTTGGTCTCCTGTGCCGTGGTAACAGGTTCGGACCCACGGTGGCCAACCGATGGAATTTCAAGGTGCAGAAAATAGTCAGCACCCATGTCGTATAATTATGCGGCATGTAAAAGATTCGTTTGAATTTGAATTCCCTCTTCAAAATTAAATCCCTAGTGCAGTTTCGCATCGATTAGAGCCCAAGTACCACATCTGGTGGAAAACTGGGACTTTAAACTGTATGCGTTACTGATTTCAGCGTCTTAATGGGGGCACATGAAAGAAAAGCGCGAAATAGGACTTGCGCGAAAAATTTTGCATCATTGCATAGATATTTAAAAATATTTTTCCTGCTTATAGATTTTTTTCAAACTGTGAAAATTTTAAACGATTGATGTAACTTTTTATTTCAGTTCTATTAAAGATAACTAATCATATAAATCAGTGGGAATCAAGTCCTACTATCACTACTTTAAAGTATAGCTACATCTCATCTTGCAGTTCGGTATTAATAAATAGCATGTTTCATTACTTAGAAGGAGAAAAGGCTTCAACATAAACAATTCATTATGATCTAACAAAAAATTAGATTTGACAACAGTATTTCATAACACAGTTTTTTAAATAACCTGCTAACGTTAAACAGAATACATTTTCAGTGTTAAATTTCGTACAAAATAAACACTCAAATATTTTAGTAAAGTATTTTTCAGTTTCAAATTTAAAGACAATTATTTAAAGGGATCATTGGATAAATTTTAAAATTACTCCCTTATTTATATTATGAATACTTTCTCATTCAAATGTAACCGAACTTTTTAAAACTTCTAAACAAAACTCTAAATTCCTTTTCCCAAATTTTGTTTCAAATTACTTACGTTTGAAGAGAATATTTTCAAGTCATTTTTTGAGTTTGTGTTTATCAAGTAAAAAAAGAAATCCGTTAATGAACTTTCGGCGAAGATTACTGTAAACTTTATATGAAACAGCTTTAATAAAATAATTATTTCTTTCTTTAAATACTTGAAGTTTTTAAGACTAAATGTATTTTATTATGTCATTTATCATCTAAATGGTTAAGACTGATTAGTTTTATGCTCTGCTTTGAAACGCATGTGTAGAAAAAGAAGAGATAAAATGTATATGAAAAGTGTGTTTAACTTTCAAAAACCAAAACTCAGTATCAAGTGCAGAAAAATATTTTTCAGTCAGTAATTAAAATTAATTGAGTTTGATTCAACTTTAAGCAGATCTCTTCTCAAATAAAAAAAAATCCATCTTACTAAGTTATGTTTATGAACAGCGTAAACTCCAATGATCAAATTAAAGTCAAATGGTTCTAGGAACATTTTAAACTCTGATGTTGATTTTAATCCTGCTAATGAAACAACATTGCATCTAGACAGATAACGCTTGATTTTGCATCTAGACAGATAACGCCAATGAAAGTCTTTTCGGCAGTTACAACCTTCGAAAAGGCTTACGAAATGCTTTCTCTTAAATACAGAAAATATTCACCGTAACACAAAATAGAATAGAATTGAAGTGAATTGTCAATGATTTGCATCTTCTTAAAGTAAAATGCAGGTTTGTTATTAATTAATTTACATTTTAATGAAAAGAAATATGCAGAAGTATTGAAATGTAAATTTGGTTATGCTTGTTTAGCAGTCAACTGAAACAGAAATTTATATTCTTGAATTTGAATAGTTATCTGATTCCAACTAACTTGCGATATCTGAAAGTGCCTGGGAAAAAATATTTTTGCTCTTGCTGAAGATTATACATAAATTAATCGTGTTTCAGATTTATTTGGCACCATTACTCAATTCACTTGAGCTCTTATTGTTAGAATAACCTCCTTTAGTAGATTTGGCGGTTTGCAAGTTACGCTTCTGTGTAATAAAGTATTGTATAGTTACATTCTGCAACAAATTTAAGAAAACCACTCCACATGACACTTTTCCAGCTCATCTGATTCCAATTTAAGAGGATCCGGGACACAAAGATTGCCAAATTTGCAATTATTTTTATCATTTAAAAACTTTTCCGTTTTTTCTGCTTAAAAGGACATTTGAATCTTGTTTCTATCTTAATTGGAACGAAAGATATATATATATATATATTTTTTTTTTTGTTTCATGCATTTAACTAATCTTACATTTAGCTTTAAAACTTTAAACGCGTTTTTCTCCGTGATGCAATTTTTGCCGACTTTTTGCATTCTAACTCTTGTAAGTCAAGATCAGATTAAAATAAAGGAATGAAATTTGGAGGATATCTATTTCAAACAGTTTACTTTAATTTTTATTCAACATTAAGGGGAAAAAAACGTTTACAACAAAAAAAATATATATATATATTTTTAAAGTATTTTAAAATTTTTTTTTTCAAAGTTTTTCCCATATATTTTCTATTTTTCATTCAATTAATATTTTTTCAAATTGCCGAATAAAAAATATAAACTTAGATATTTGTGCATAATTTTTTGAAAAAAAAATTGAAAGTTGACGAAAAATATTTTGAGTTAGCAATTTAAAGCGACCTTTTTTTAATTAAATTTTCATAATTTTTTTAAAAAATATTTATGCTATGATTTTGCTTATTGAATAGATGGTGAATTAGTGCAAAAATTTTCAAAACTCTACACTTTTTTAATAAATTGTTTTTCAAACTAACTCCTTTAAACTACTACCAAGTGTTACAAAAAATAATATTTTCAGTAAAATTAAACTCACGACATGAAGAAAGGTCATCAAGCCAAATCTTCCCGTACATAAGAAAACTGAAAACAGAACTAAAACAAAACATCAAAAGATCATTTTTGGCGAAAGTTCAAAAAATTATTGTCTATTGAGACACCTTTTGCAGCTGTTTGATTAAAGTAATATTTTGTATACAATGTGGTTTTGTTGATTGTGACACGATAGGGCTGGAATGCGAACTTTTTTTATCGAGCGGAAAACTAAGGACAACAACTATATATACAGGGTGATTATAATTAAAGTTCCATTTTCAAAACGCTGTAAAAATAAAACCACTGGTCAAAATGACTTCAAATTTCAACGGAATATTATCGAAGAAGGGAGAAAACGTATGGCAGAAGAAAAATAAATAGTTGGAATTTTCAGCAATAGATGGCGCTGCAAGTGTCAGAATATGTAAATCAAAATACCTGTCATGCGCACGACTCATTGAAGTTGTTATAAAAACGCCAAATGCAATTTTTTTTTCCTCATTTCGCATCTGAGAAGTTCACTATGACTGTCTCAATGAAAGACCTGGCCGTCCCTATCACCTGATCTTAACCGTGTGACTTCTGGATATGGGGTTATCTGAAAGCTGTTGTGTTCAGTGCTCGATTGCAAACTTTGCTGAGCTGAAGGCATGCATCGCGCAACACATTCTAAACGTGACCCGAAAACACTTCAATCAGTCGTAGAACATGCTGTTTCTCGATTTCAACTTGTTACAGAAAACGGGGTACATCATAATGAACATCTTTTGCGCCAGTCTCACGACAATTAAAGACCGATTTGATTTTTACCGATGCTTTTTATGCGGTTTTCGGGCTCAGAACAATTAAAAACCGATTTTTCGCATCCGATGTGATATGACATTGCCGTGTTGGATGGGCTTACTTAACTAACAGCATCACACCTGTACCCTCGTGCACGCTATTAGTACGGTGTAAAACGTATAGTTTACACCTCAGGTAATATTTTATGATTTATTTGTCATTTGTAGTCGACCACGATTAAATTATGATGCTTAGAGCGCCATCTATTGCTAAAAATGTTAACTATTTATTTTCTTCTGCCATCAAGTTTCCCCCTTCTTCGATAATATTCTGTTGAAGTTTGGCGTCATTCTGACCAGTGGTTTTATTTTTACAGCGTTTTGAAAGTGGAACTTTAATAGGGAAGTTGCAACCTATTAAATGTTCATATTTTGGCTATTGGATATTGCTAATTGACCCTCAAAACTAAAACATTCACCATCGCCGAATTTTAAAACACTGTGGTTGATTTTTAATGAATTTTTAAAAATCCACGCGCAAAAGTGCGCTCTTCTGAAACGTCACGAGCCTACGTCACAGGGCGCGAATGGGCAGCCTTCCGCCGAAGATCCCTTGTTTTCGCTAGGGACATTTTGAGCGCGCTGATATTTATATTTTTTAGAAATTCAATAATCCTTTTGAACACACTATGGAGACCGGATTCGTTAAAGCACAATCTATATAATCTTCCTCATGTAACATCAATGATGATATTCGAATATTTTCGAGAGGGATGAGAGGTTTAATGTTCCAGAAACGCGAGGAGTTAAATGCGAGGAGATAAGCCTTTTACGTTTCGTCTTCGAAGTCGAATGCGTGATCTTCGGCTTCTCCCCTATCGGAAGAGCGCATGACGTCACTTCCTATGCCATTTGACGTCACAAGCGCTTGAACATTAAAAATTAATTTAAAAAAAACTACTTATCGTATCGCAAATTTTTTTTCACCTATGATGTTCATACATGTTACTGTATCATATAAAAATAAAATTGAAAAATCGAAAACTTCCCTATTATAATCACCCTGTATATACATATATATATATATATATATATATATATATATATATATATATATATATATATATATATATATATATATATATATATATATATATATATATATATATATATATATATATATATATATATATATATATATATATATAGGGTGTTCCATTTTAACCTGCAAAACCTTTATTTTCGCAACGGTTAGTCCCAGTCGTATACTTCCAATTGCAAAAGTGTTCAAAATCGGATGCAGAGTTGAGATATTGAAAGTTTCAAGTAAAAATAAAAATGAGTCAAAAAATACAAAATTTAACTTTTTATACTGTCCCCGGGTCCCCTAACTTACATTTTGGGAAATAATCTCCATGAGAAAAATAACTCGAACACAAAATGTTTGAAATTAGTACGACCAATATTTACCGAGACATGAAACACATCGTTTAGTGACTTACACCTCTTTTCACTCGCCGTCAATAACACCTTTTGGGGGAAATATAATAGTTAACAAGTGTTTAAAATTACATATGTGCATAGAGTGTGGTTTTTCAAATTATTCGAGTTTTTGTGGTGTGTTTTTGCGTGTCATGGCATAACACTTGCATTTATTTTTGAATAGCAATGAAAAATATAAATACCTTGTTTTTCTTACTTTGACGACCTGTCCTTCTTCTGAAAGAGCGATAAGTTCCGATCTCAGCTTCTGTATGGTCCCTTAAAATTTTAAACTGGAATATCTCCTTGAGTTTTGGTCGCACAAATGACAATTTTTTTGTGTTAGTAATAGTTTTCAATGGAGATTATTTCTCTAAATATTACTCAGGGTACTTAGGACCCGTATTAAGAGTTAAATTTTGTATTTTTTGACTCATTTTTATTTTTGCGTCAAACTTTCAATATCTTAACTCTGCATCGGATTTTAAACATTTTTGCTAAAGAAAGTATACATCTAGGACTAACGGTTGCGAAAATAAAGGTCTTGCAGGTTAAAACGGAACACCCTGTGTATATGTGTGTGTGTGTATATATATATATATATATATATATATATATAAGGTCAGTTGGAGTAAGTGCATTCTTGGGGCAAGTGCGGCTTAGGTTAATAATCAGAAACCGGGAATATCTACAAGGCTGCTTGCCATCTGGGTAACTTGGTAAACGTTATTACTTTGCACTGCGTGAGTTAGATTGCGCTACTTGAATAGTAACTCTACGCCCTCCCTCGTTTCCTAACTTTTCTCATTCCCACTACAGTGCCATGTTGTTATGGTTCGAGAAATCATCGTTTCTTCTGTTGTTGTTATCACTTTTTCGTGCTTCCAAAACGTAAGTACAACTATTTCATGTCTACTTTTCGTATTTTTAAAGCTGAGATTTATTATTTTTTACTTTAAAATCAATTAACTTTAGGGCTGCGCTTGCCACAGAAAATTATACGACTGGGAAAGTGCGGCCCGAAAAAAAGGGGCAAGTGCAGCCTCGCATTTCTTGGGGCTGCACTTTCCCATTAATCTGGCAATGTTCTTTTATGACAGATATAATTTGCTTGCAACGATTTAATGAAGCAATGTAATTAATTTTTAATCCCTGCATCTTTGTCTAACTAACAATAAGTGTCACTAGTCTATATTGCTCCAATATAACTGCTTATATATACTGCTTCATAATATAAATTAAATTGTTAATTACTATACTGAGTGTACTTATACAAAAAAATATGTTCAAGTTCGTCAAAGACACTTATTTTAACTTTTGTCACTTGTATGGTTACCTTTTGTATTATTAAGTTAATATTTTATAAGTTCGTTGATATTCAAGTTTTAAAGATTATCCATTGATATGCAAGTTTTTTTTTTTTTTTTTTAAACTTAAGCATAATAAAAGTTATCTTTCATGTTCTTTATTTAATTTAAAATAAAAACTTCATAATTTTGTTTAATAATCCATTGTTCCTGAACGTTCTTCATTTTACATTGACAGGTTTCGTTAGGAAAAATGTAATAACTTCCCAATGAATAGGTGAAAATAAAAATAAAAAAATCGTTTTTAATCAGGAAAAAATACTCTATTGATTGCACTTGCCACTTATTTTCTCAAACGGTTTTTTAAAAAAAATTTAGATAGGTGATGCTCTTGCCCCACTTTTATTGAGAAAGTGCGGCCCTAAAGCACAATAGCTTTAAAATAAAATTTCAACTTTTTTACCTGCAATGATTTTACCTGGCTCATGTCTTGGGAGACACACTGAAACAGGTAACATCTATGTATATAAAAATGAATGTTTGTCTGTATGTCATCCATGAACTCAAAAACTACCCGGCAGATTTGGCTGAAACTTTCACCGTCTGTTATTTTTGGTACTGGGAATGTTTATAGACCAGTTCGAAGAAAATCCGATCGATAGTTCCTTTTTTATTCCAATTTAAGTCACAATCCATTGGATAAATACGAATAAAATTATCGGCTGCAGAAATTATTTCTCGTGAAAGATCTCATTCGCAACTCCAACGAACACAGGGGGCACTGCAGTCACTGTCTAATGGCCGAATTAAAAACTAAAACAAACGCATGTGGTAACGAAGAAAATGCTAAAAGTGTTGTGATTTTTGTTCGTATGTATGATATTTTTCGCTTTATTCTTTTTAAATTAATTTTCAAAGTCTTGTGGATATTCTGGCCCACGTAGAAAGAAATGAGAATTCAAGAAGCATTACTAAACGTCAAAGATTAATGCAAACTACGTAGTTCGCAGTTCTAAGCAGCTATTTCCACGATGTTGAATTCGATATTTATCAATTCTTGATAAAACTAAATAATAATTGTGGCCTGACAAGAAAAACAATTAATGCTAGAAAATTCAATATGACATTACAAATTATTATCGAAAGAAGATGATACTTCTTTGCCTTGCTTGGCTAACGCTTATTGTTTTGCATTTGTTGTTGAGTTATTTCTCTCGAATTCCCGAATCGGTTAATTTAAAATTTTTCTGTTTCGATTTTTCTAATTTCTGAGTTACGATTTAATTATGTCAAAGTATGCAAATCATCTACAGAATTCTTACGGATATATAGTGGTAGTTTTCTTTTCAGTTAATTGAGCATTATTTCTTTTTACTTATCGAATTCTGTAATCTTACTACCATTTTATTCCACTCATGATAAAAATTAAAAATGGTTTAACTAAAAACGCGAAATCTCGCCAAGGTTACTTTGCTCGCACAATACTAAAACTATAACCCTAAACAAATTTGGCGAATCCTTTCAGCTGAGAATAAAAGGAATAAAGTAAATTCTTTCTCGGTGAAACATTTTTCATTTTGTTCTACGATAATATATTCAAGAAAATATTTTGCATACCGTCCATTCCAACTAAATGCTGCTGTAAAAGATGGTTAGTTAAATTAATTTAAGATTTAAAAAAAACTCATATTCTTACAAATTCATACAAAACAATAAAAATTTTTACCTTGTATAACGTTATCCAAGTTTGTTAATCCAGTTTTCGCTTTCACCATTTTCAATCAACTCATATTTTAGAAGGAAATAAGGAAAACTAACATTATTTTGAGAAGCTCGAGAATACTAGTAAGGGACGAATTAATTTCTGTAGCTGAAAGCAAACTAAGACTCATCGATTGCGTTAATAAATACTCAGAACAAACTGCCTGTGTTTACGTCAGCAGACACACGTGAACGCAACGTGGCAATGTTTTAGTTTCATCGGCAGTTTTGTAAATCACCGCAAGGTAGCGTATTCGAGCGCTGGAGTTCCGAATTGATAAGAAGTTAGCTGTTGCCATTTTTCTTGAGTTTGAACAAATAAATTCTTTCTTTATTGTTTTATGGCTTTTCGGAAACGGGGGGATTTAAAACTTTTTCTATTTGATATTTTTAGCGATCGATTGATCTTGCAAACTGCGTGAGTACAAAATTTGAGTATAGCCACGGCTTCACTTGATACGTGTTTCTATAAGACGCGATAAGACGCGTATCGAGTGAAGCCTTGGTATAGTAAGCTAATCGAGACTTTTAGACACGCGATTTAGACCCGTGTCACATGAATTTTGAAACAAAAAAAAAAAAGCGAACGATATGTGCCATTTTGAGTCGAGAGTGAAGAATTTGTAAAAATTGTGCGTATTTTTGACATTCCGAATGCATTTGCTGTGCAGTTTTTTTTTTGGTAACATCGTATACCATCGGCGACTTGGCGACATCTTATAAATTCAAAAGCTTCACGTCATCTATATATATAAAAATGAATGTTTGTCTGTATGTCATCGATGAAGTCAAAAACTACTGGATCGATTATTATGAAAATTGCTATATATATCTATTTTCCACGGAGAAGGTGCATAATATGCTCATTAAAGCCGCTCGCCACCAGGTGGCACTGCAGAGTATCAACTTCTGCCCTGTTCAACCGATTGTCATGAAAATCAGTATAATGATGTATTTTTTTGTTGGCGTAGCAACGCGCGTTGGGTACAGCTAGTAAGAAATAAAAATTAAAAAATTTGTATCAAATCTTGTAATGTCTAGGGCTTAATAAAGTCGAACTGTACAATTTAAGGGCTGCACTCCCCCTAACTCAACATATATATATATATATATATATATATATATATATATATATATATATGTGTGTGTGTGTGTGTGTGTGTGTGTGCTACTAAATAATTCATTCATATCTGTAAATCCAGTTTAATTCCTTTTACACACAGAGAGACACACACGCATATTTATAAACAATCATGTTAAATATTTGCTTACATTATATTAATATTTTCCTATATATTTACACAATCCGAACAGTTTATTACTAAAGGATACATTCCATTTCCACAAGCACTGTAAACTATGATTTAGAGACATCATTTCTCATTAGACAGCATTAAAGCGCGCGACTTAACTTAATATTGGGATTTAAGCGCTTGAGGTACCATTTCCATTAACTCACATTGGAATTATGTCAGTCGGTAGCCAAACATGACTGACTTCCTGCAATCGATACAACGTCATTATTATGCTAATTTTCTACAAAACAGTTAGCACCGTCAAGTGGGGTGGCTTTGGGACAGCAGGAGTGAGATTGTGCCACGTAGTTATTGTGGCATAACTATGAGAGGTATGATGCTGTTTTTATTCGGAGGGAACGCTTGAAATATGCTGCACTCCTCTTTACCATTCTTGTAACTAATTTCCATCTCTTTGAATCTGTATGGGCAAATATGACGTGGCACAATCTCACCACATACTGGTACACAGTCGCCCCATTCCACGGTAAATCAAAAAGCACATAATATTCCAGGCTAGTGTCCATTGAAATGTCCCGTTCCCTCTTTTTTGTATATATATATATATATATATATATGATTTTTTGGTGGTTTCTATAAGAATTCGACTTAATGATTTCGAATCCGTTGAGTGCCAGACGCTAAACCTTGAGCATTTTTATAAAAATATTCAAATTCAAAGATGTCAGCCGAAAAAATATAAAGCTGGATTTTCAGGTATTAAAATTTTTTTAAACTATAATCGGCATGAAAATAAAATGTTTTCCTTATGATATAAACATTAAGAGTGATACATATGTAGCATAAAAGTTTTGATTTAGCTTAACAATAAACTCTAAGGGGTGGAAAAGGCTTACAAAATATATCAGATAAAACGTTATACTAGCTTTAGGTATTATTAGCAAAACACTGACCAAATACAACAACAGCTTGCTACTTGGGCACTATTACTTGGAATATTTGTTGGATTAAAAAAATATTTGTAATCAATGAAGAACTGTGAGGAACAAAACGTGAGGTTATTTGTCATGTCAGAGAGTGTCACACTCGTGTTGCTTCAGACTCAAATGACAAACAAAACTTTATGAAACACTTTCCGCCTGCATTGATGCAATCAATAGCCCAGATCACCCAGAGAAGGGAGTGGTAAACATTTACTCTTTTGAGATTAAATGTAGAAGTTTCTTAAAATTATCAAGTCACAGTGGCATGCATATGAGAAACAGTGACCTCAAGGAACTAGAAATTTAGAAATTCGGTTAAAATAATGACTACATTCATCGAAAGAAGACTAAAATCGTCGATTCACATCAATGCTAAATACAGAATTTTTATATGCTAGAATAAACGAATTATTCGCATCATCAAGGTAAACAGTCTCCTTACAGAAATTATTTAGTCATTATTCGGTTTATCATTCTACTGCTTTAGTTGATTTGATAATGTATGAGAGATCCAAATAAATCTGCGTTGAAGTCAAAACTGAAAATAGATTACGGGCAGGCGGTAGGAGTCAACCTGCAACGCCAGCAGTGGTGGTTGATTATATTGATGCTGTAGAAAACCATTACGCAAAGCATACAAAGTATTCCATGGGCGCACTTTGGGTTTAGCAGATGCCATAACTTTAGCACCAAGTCACACACGAAAAAGGTTTCAGCCATGATTTTCAGCTTAACGAAGCAGCATCACTTGCCAAAAGAGATATCTTTCTGAAAGTAGCAGAAAATAAGACGCAAGTATTTAACATTGGTTGTGAGCGGACATAGTTTAATGAAAATTCCTCCAGGCCAATGTATAATTGTTATTGCTTATTGGTTCAGATATTTTTCAATTGAATTTAGGGTTGGACTACAAGAAAACTCATATTTCTCATGGAGAAGCTGACGTGATTATGGCATTCTACATGATTCGTGAATAATCCAAAGGAAAGTCACATGTAAAAGTAATTTCTAATGACACAGACTTTCTTTGCATCTTAGCTCATCAACTTCAAATAAAAAACTGGTGCGATGCATTAAGGAACTGATTTGACCACACTCAGTTTATACTCATAGCGTCGAAGTATCATTACCAATAATGAGATCATAAGAAACCAATTAAAAAAAACATTCATTTAAACCTCTTAGCCGTACATGTTTAAACTGGGTGTGCTATAGTGTCATTTCTTTTTTCGATTGAAAAGTCTACTGTTCTTGTCTTAAAAAAAGCTAAGTTTGTATGAGTACATAATTCTTCTAGATGTTCCAATGGCAATAAGAGATTTTGTGATTCATTCAGCATAAAAATTTATTTTCAGTTTGTATGGCCACTAGCAGGATGAACTGCCTCTAGAAAATTTGCTGTCAGATATGTTTCAAAAGGTGAGGATTGGTAAGTGGCATTTATGCCCAAAGTTTAGCATCTTACTATCTACTGAAGCCGGTTTTTATCCTCATTGCCTACTTGTACATTGCCAAACAATTTTATGGAAATCTGATGGTTCACTTTCCCACTGGCTCTCAATCCTAGCGATTACGGCTAGGAAAAAATTGAAAGTGTATTAAAGACAGTGAAAGTTATACATGACGACTGTCAGCTCCCAGCAAAATGCTCAACTTAATTAGTTGCAGGTGCTCTACTGGATGTACACTGGTGTCCAAAAGTTAAGCATAATTCATAAAATGCGAGAAAAATCCGTAAATTTTCGTAAAATTATATAAAGTTACTTATGGAGATTCATTGGTTGAAGAAGAAACAATATTTTTATGCAAAATAGTATAGTCGATGGTGTCATGCGCGAATTAGGTGCGCGTTTCGGAATGTGGATAAAACAGCTCGCACGCTTTAGAGAGTTCAGGCGCGTTTCATGCAACTGCTGTACCAAGAAACATTGGATCTGATGAAACAGAACTAATAATGGCACAAAGACGCCAATTGGACATGTTTGCGAAAGGAAGAATCGTTGGAATGCTAAAATCTGGACGATCGCAAACTGAAGTGTCCCGTATTCTTAATGTGCCTCAGTGTGTAATCTCGAGACTGTGGCAGAGGTTTTACGGGAGATGTTACCCGCCGACTAGTACCAGGTCGACCAAGATTCACAACCGCAAGCCAAGATCGTTTTCTGGCAATTTCTGCACGACGTCATAGGGACAGCTGTGCCAGAGAACTGGGTTCGGCGCTCAGTGCCGTCACAGGAATAACAATTTCGAGGCAAACTGTTTGCAGGAGACTCAATCATGTCGGTCTGTATGCCAGAAGACCAGCAGTTTGCATTCCTCTCACATTAGCGCATAAACACGCTCGTTTAAACTGGAGCTTCGGCATTGGAGTCTGGGACAGTGGGCTAATGTGATGATCAGTGATGAGTCCCGCTTTACTCTACGAAGTGATTCTCGTCAGGAAACAATGTGGAGAGAAAAGGGGACTCGCTTCCAACCGCAAAACATAAGAGAAAGACATCACTTTGCATCAGCAGGAGTAATGTCGTGTACGGGCATTATGTTGGATGGCCGCACCGACCTCCATATTTTTGAGACAGGCTCAGTCACTGGTCAAAGATACAGAGACGAGGTTCTTGAGTCTTATGTTCGCTTGTTTCGAGGTGCTGTTGGTCCTGAGTTCATATTCATGGACGATAACGCGCCATGTCACCGAACAGCTGTGGTCGATGACTTCCTCGAATCAGAAAATATCCAGCGAATGACGTGGCCTGCGAACTCCCCTGATCTGAACCCTATCGAGCATGTCTGGGATATGCTCGGGAGACAACTAACAGCCCGTTCTCCCCCGCCAACGCTCCGGAGCTAAAAAGAGTTCTCCAGCATGCTTGGAACTGTTTAAGCCCACAACTCATCCACCACCTCATAGAAAGTATGATTAATCGTTGTGCAGCGTGCCTGGCAGTCAGAGGTGGCCATACACACTATTGAACTTCAACATCATCTTTTAAAGAAAAATTTTTGTGCAAAGAGTAAACTCCTCATATGCCTAATTTTCATTTAAACTATTTTTTTGGGATGATAAAAGTAAATATTACCGTTTTTTTTTTTTTTTTTTGAGTAGTTTCCGTATTTTGTAACCGTGTTGCACTCGCATATCACGTTTCCCCTATTTCGATGTATATTTCTCACATTACTCACATAAATAACAATTATGCTTAACTTTTGGACACCAGTGTAGAAATATACAGTGCTCATGCGGAGAATATTCTAAGTCATGTCTTGGATTTTATTATGCTTAAGTTATTAATTTGACTGTATTAATCCTGCAAAACCATAAAATGACAATAGTGAGAGCGATAATGGTTGTGACAATTAAAAAATTACTTTTTAGAGAAAATGAAAACACAATTTGTGCAAAGTCATTGACTTGAACATTTTTCTTTTGCCAAGTATTCTTCGTTTTTGTTTCAGCAAACAAATTGTTCAATTTTATTGTATGTATATGCATATTGGTTTTATTTGAATCTAATTTTATAAATATGTCTTTCCAATAACAGTAGAACCAGATAATTCCCGACTATTAGGGATACAAGTCTTTCGAATTGATGAAAGAATGAATAAAACAAAATGGACCTATAAATGAAGCCAAGGTTCATTAAGAAGCTACTGCACGCAATGAATTTTCTCAACAACTCTCCAGCTTGCTTCTATTGACGTCACCGGGGGCTGTAGCTTCTCTCACCATGCCACGTGCATAACATAGGCTTGCAAAAATGCATTATTATTGAGGGGACGCGCCTTGTACTTATACAATATGTGCTTGTCCATATTAAGCGACGTCCGGTTTAATGAAGTCTGGATATATAAGGGTTTACTGCAAATTTTGTTCAGACAAAAAAAACTTTATTTTAAAATTTCCAATGAATTTCATAGCACGTATGTTTCCATTATTTTGCTTCTCCCGTTTTATAGTGGTAATCTTGTATATCGCCATTTTGACAAAAATGCTCAAGGTTTAGCGTCTGGCGCTCAACTGATTCGGAATCAGCAGGTCAAAATCGTATAGAAACAGTCAAAAAATATTATATATGTTCGAAAAAGAGGTATACGGCCTACTAGCCGTGACTATAAATGAATGTCAACGCACAGGAAAACAACTCTATGAGACAAATGATAAATTGCTGAGACAAAACAGTATGTTTCATATCATGGTATTGTGGTAATGTGAATGTGTCAGTCAGTGATGTTCCAGTCAATTTTTCTGAGAGTATGCTTCTAATAATCCATTATGCACAATATTTGTATGCGAACATATACATAATGTGTGCAGTAATTCCTGAGGGTATACTGCCGTGTGCAGGTAAAGGGCAGTAACTGCAAATTTTTAATTTTTTTTTTTTTTTTGCTTTTCTGTCATCTATTGTACGTTATCTTTATTGTACAAATTCGTTTGTTTGGTTTCCGCTGGAAAAAAGGCGCGAAAAAAGACGTCTAATCCCACCATTTCCGTCTTGTTAGTATTGAATCCAGAACGCACTTCTTCAAATATCTCGAAAACAGATTTCTGCAGATATTGCCGTTTACCTGCACACGGCAGTATAATCCAAGGGTGATAGAGTTCGGGGTTTTCAGGGAGAAGAAAAAAATGGTAAAATTAAAGCTTCACACTGGTAAAATTAAAGTTTCTGCCATTATATGCGCTTTGCTTTCTGAGTGACGCTTTATTTTAACTCTCAAAAAAAATTGTTTTACAAAGTGTTAAGAAATATAAAGAAATAAAGTTACTAGTAGGAAAATGTGGTTAACATTAATATATTATTTTTGATTTAGGAAAATTTAAAAATGCGATGATGGAATATGAATTATAAATGAAACTTTTTGAAGCTTGAGAAGAGACGCTATATGTCTAAAAAATGTTTCGAGAATATACAGCGTATGTGGATTATGTGGCTGTCCCCTATGGGAACAACCCTGGTGTTAGTACGCCAATATACAGGTTCATTCAAAAAGAATGGTGGGTTTTCAAGCGTGTATGTTTCTTAGAGTAAAAATGGTACAAAAGCGAAATTGTTTTTACGTTGTTAATTTATTCTGAGGATGTTCTATGTGCCCTCCTCCTGAGGTTTTCACACCTGTACTGCAACGCCTATCCAGATCAGCCCCAATGGGAGGTTACGGAGATCACTGTGACCTCCCAAAAATGTTCTTATTCGGCACATTTTGTCTGACGATTCGACAAAATTTATCACCATTCGACAGAATTCAGAGTTCTATTCGGCAAAATTATCATCACTCAGTGGAATTTGGAGTCCCATTCATCAAAACTTGGGGTTCCATTCGGCAAGTTAAGACTTTTCGACCTCGCAAATTTCGGGGAGCCCCTGCGCCTACGCTTACCATATAAATTGTTGCGTGTACACAATCACAGAAGCAATTGCTGCAGTGATCCTAACTCCCAGTTCAAGTTAAGCGAGTAGGTGTATAAATACAGTATCTTTTACAGATCCCCGTAGGAAAAGAAGCAGTGTTGGGTCCAGTAAACAAGGCGGGGGGGGGATCATAAGGTGATAGATTAAATTTCCCTTGATCGCCATTTTTACTGGCTGAATAATACCTAAACAACAAATGAGACATATTCGATAATACGCAAAGACACCTAGTGGTATCAGATCCCCACAGGAAAAGAAGCAGTGTTGGGTCCAGTAAATAAGCCGGGGGAGGGGGGTAATCATAAGGTGCTAGATTACCTTTCCCTTGATCACCATTTTTATTGGCTGAATAATACCTAAGCAACAAATGAGACACATTCGATAATACGCAAAGACATCTAGTGGTATCCAATTGACACTTAGCAACTCGCTTTTTTATTCAAACTCCACCAAAGAGCTGTAGTTCAATATTTCCAAATCGGCAGCCTAATGAAGCCTCACCATTCATTTTTGAATCATCCTGTACAAACAAAAGGCACGATTCAATGATACTTTTATCAGCAATAACTAAGCTGGAGGGAAAAATGAAAAGAATTGCATAATAACTAATTTTCTTTCATGTTGTCTCCTACTTTTTAAGCAATTAAAAATTGATTAATTTTAACGAACTCGTGAATCAAAAACTTTTGCAATCTCAAGAGTTCACGAGGAAACTTTTAATAAAGCAAAAAGTTAATTAACTTCACTGGGAAAGAGCGATTTGAAAGCCAAAGTACGTTTTTCTGTTGTTGGACAATTTTAAGACAAAGAAAATCGATCCATGAAACTTTTCATTGAAAACTGGTAAAAAATATCGTAAAGCTAATTACGGGAAACTCTTAGAAGAATATTATTTTGCTTTTAATGTTTTGAAAGAAGTGAAAATATCATCATGTGTAGAAGAGACGTTGAGTTGAAATGAAACAAAAATAAGGAATTCCTTTGAAAGGAATTCCATTTAAGTTAGTTATTTCTTTTGGGTTTTGAACTTTCATATATTTCTTTTAAACAAAGTATTCACACTTTGTAAATAATAGGCATATCTTGACTGATGTTTATGGTATTGTTTAACAGCAAAGAAAATGCCTTCCGTCAACTTTTATTTGCTTCAAATATTTTCTCGTCCAACTCAATCGAAATTAAGATTGAGTGAAAACATTTTAGTAGTACAATAGACTGACCATATCATCAATGAGTAAGCACTTAATAACGATTTCGTTTTCGAAAACTCATTTCATCGTTGAAAACTGTAGTATTTCACATATTGCTTTGAATGCATCTTTATTAAGGCAGTGATAAGCAAAGAGATGTAAATGCCAAAATTAAACTCTACCCCACTACGGTTGTAGGGCATGAGGTGGTACTAGTAGCTCTGGTGGGTGCTACTACACAGCATGATTTAGAAAGAAATTTAAGTGAAAGTCTACCTGGGATCTAAACTTAAAACGCGTTTTACTCGAAACTAGAAAAAGTCCGATTACATCCCTTTGCTTCTCACTGCCTCAGTATAATTTTTGTCTTTCGTTGCGCGTCAGCGTTCGCTGGTTCAAGATCAACGATACGCCAGTGATTGATATCTGTATTTAATCAAAAAGAAAACTGTGGCAGTGAGAACCAAAGGGATGAAAGTGGAAATTTTTATTGATATGTTTATATAAGTATTTTTTCACTGGCATAAACCGCGTCAGCGTTCGCTGCTTCAAGACCCATGTGATGCCACTGATTGATATTTGTATTTAATTTTAAAACAATATTAAGGCAGAGAGAAGCAAAAAGATGTAAGAGGAGCCGAAAAGTTTTTTTTATACTTAGTAGACTCAAAATGTGTAGAACTTAAAGAAATATTAATAAACAACAAAGTAGAAAAATTCAAAATGATTTTAAAAAATCATTTCTTCTTTTAACTTCGATGTTATTTTGGAAACAGAAAGAAAGAATATAATTTTCTGACTTAGATTTTCAGTTTTTATCTTGCTTAACGAACAAATCAGTGAAACAAAATCGTCAATGCACGAACAAAATTAAGTCGCGCATTTTCCTTTATTATTAAATAGCTGTTACATTTTTTTCAATAAGTTAATTAAACATTTTGCGAAATGCCTCTTAAAAATATAAACGGTATTTTTTTCTCACAAAGTGAGACTTTTGAGTCACGACTTTATCATTTCAGTCTCTAAGATAAAAGCATACAAAATATTGCGTGAAGTCAAAAATGTCATCATCGCTGTTCAAGGCCGAAAATAGCTTGTTTATTCCGAAGAATATTCGTTGTCTGAAAGAGAGGTAATAAGATTTACTAAAATAACTTTATTCAATAAGCAATCACTTGCGTAGGATCCTCCGCTTCTACTAAGAATACATTCGATTTGCCTAGTTTGACAAAAAATGAACGAATCTCTCTTTCCGTGTATATTGTACAATATATGGAAGAATACTATAACAATTTTGATGCGAAGTTAAAACATTTCTGCAGGAAACCTACACTAAGCACATGAGCCATTTGAAGTACAGATTTCTTTCTTTTACTGAAATATGTTTTTTACAGAGTTTTTAGAGTTTTGCAGAAAAAAAATTATTTGAAAAAATTACTTCAGGTTTTTAAATAGTTCTTATTTTGTAAATTTTTGTTTTTCTCAAAATGTTTTTTCACAACGTTAATGGGTCATTTCTCGGTAATTTAGATATTAATGTATAGTCCATAACGTGACCTATTTTTGCCATGACTTTTATATTTACTGTTGATTAGCTTATTATTTTATTTTGAGCTTTTCCTATCAACACACCAACTCAATTTAAAATAATTTGTAAATTAAACAGTAAATATAAAAGTTTTGGCAAAAAAAAAGGTCACGCTACGGACTCTACATAAATGTCAAAAATACCGGAAATGACCCTAATACATTTCTAAGTACACCTTTTGTAATTCTGAAAATATTTAGACAATTTTTAAGATCGCAACAGGCACTGGTGCAGCCAGAATTTACATTAGGGGGGGGGGGGGGAGCGATGTGGGTCATAACAGTTCTCATATGGATAGAAACTTTCATATTAGAATTAACACTATGTGTTAAACCCAAATGTTCATCTTAGGGAGTTTTCTCCTTTTCCAGGGGGGGTGGCATCCAGTTTTTGATGTTAGCGCTACCTTTATGCCTTTAGTTCATAAAAATGGGGGGAGGGATGAAACTTTACGAGTTAAGGGGGTCCGGGACACATTTTGAAAATTTTTTTATTATGTACTTTAGAGTTTTGAAATTTTTTGAACTGATTCATCTTTTATTTAATAAGCAAAATCATAACATAAATATGAAAAAAAATTATTTTTTTATTTAAATTTAATTAGTTTTTTTCAAAAAAATGGGGTTGCTTTAAATTGCTATAACTCAAAATATTGTTGGTCAATTTTCATTTTTTTTTCAAAAAAGTATGCACAAATATCTAAGCTTTAACTTTTATTCGGCGATTTTAAAAATATTGATTCAATAAAAAATAAAAAATATTTGAAGAAAAATTTCGAAAAGTTCGAAGATACTTTTTTTTTTTAAAAAATCATAATTTTTGCAGTAAACGTTTTTTTTCAAATTCGCCGAATAAAAATTAAAGTAAATTGCTTGAAAAAGATATGCTCCAAGTTTCATTACTTTATCTCTAACGGTTCCTGACTTATAAGAGTTTGAATGCAGGAAATCGGGAAAAATTGCATCATGGAGAAAAACGCGTTTAAAGTTTTAAAGTTATGTACACATTCGTTAGATGCATGCAACAAAAATAAAAATAACTTTCGTTCTATTTAAGGTAGAAACAAGATTCAAGCGTCCTCTTAAGCAGAAAAAAACGGAGCAATTTTTCAAATTATAAAAAAAATTGCAAAATGTGAGGATTTTTGTGTCCCGGACCCCTTTAAGGATCAAAATAAAAAAAATGCGTACAAAGATTGAATTGTTTTTTTAAATATTTTTTATCAGTGCTAAACTTTATGAAACCTTATATATTAATTAGAAAAAAAGGACAATTGGAAAATATTAACACCGTAATTCTTATTTATATTATTGTTTCATTTTACGAGTAACCCAATACAAATTATTCGTAAGCATAGTATAAAAGATTTCTTAATAACTTTAGTAAATTATATGGGGTTGAAATAATTCTTGCTTTGTTTTAATTGCAGAGAACGAGATTTGTGAGAAATGTCTCATTTTAAAATCAAAGAAAGTCATCAGAACATTTATTTCACTTCGTAGGCTGAAGTATTTTTACCTTAAAAAATTTAATGAAATCAATCAATGAATGAAAAATAAAGGAATGTTCATTTCCCTTAGGGGTCATTCCACGGAAAACGGTCACTTCGTCCCGCACGTGATGCCTCATATATTTAGTTAAAAATTATACTTTAAAATATTAATAACCAATTTTTTTTCTCTTTAACAAATTAAACTTATGTGTAATTTTGTGCTTAAAAATTTTGCCCTTTAAAATTATTACTTTTTAATGAAATATATGGACCCTCACGGACAAAGATGACTTTTTCGTGGAATGGCCCTTTGGTATGATTTTTGAGAAGCCATTTGCATGAAAAATTATCCCCACCCCCCATCCTCTGTATTCGCACCTAATTAGCTTCGCTTCTTATGTAACATAATAATTCACATGTGATGTGATTACTTGTCGTAGCATTTTGTTAAAGTTTTGCGTTGTATTGCTATATGTGCGGCTGAAGGATTCTTCTTCTCATCCCTTAAAGAAATTTCTTACATATTTCTTTTATCTTTATGACAAAAATGTGTGTACATTTGAATTATACATCGAATAAAAAAAGTTTACAAAATATAGAAAGTAATTGTGCTAAGTAAATGAACTTAATATTTTTTAAGCAAGTAATCTTTGACTACAAAACTTTTAATCTGTCAACCAAAAAATTAAAAATAAATAAATGATTTTTTTTTAATGCATTACCAAGCTATTCTTTTGAAGTGTGCGTTGATTGGTTGTTTGGAAACAACGTCAATGAAATTTTTCATCCAAAATCTTAAAACTCATTTAAATGGGTTTGTTTCCATAAACTTATTTAGTCTTCCCTTTATTAACCGACTGCGCGTGTGCGACGCAAAGGAGGGTAATGTGCTTATCACTTCAAAAGAATACCTGCGTGCGACAAATGCAGGTAGTTTTCGCTGCCTCAATTTTTTTTACTAAGTCTACCAATTGGGGTCTCATTGGCTGAGTGGTCTAAGAGATTTCTTCTCCCACTTGAGGCGATGGGTCAAGACACCCTCGCTCCGGATGTACTTTCCCCTCTTTATGATGTAAATTCTTTCGTGTGTTCTTTATATGTATTCTGTACTGTAATAAAAATATATTATGCGTAACGAAGGCAAGACACTCAGATTGTAGTCCTCATCAAAATAAACCCGTGCAATAAGCGCCCAAAAGAAAGAGAGTCTACTAATTCGATTTTCATCTCTAACATGTTGCATTCGTTTTTGTCTTGATTCAGGGGACTGAGTTTCGCGATGTGTACTTTCTTGAGAGGCTTTTTTAGTTTTGCGAGAAAGATTTGACAGAAGACGTTTCCGATTTCACGTCATCATGAGTTATACATGCTGTTTATATAGCTGTGCTGTGGTTGACTTAAGTTCGCGCATTTTTGCCGAAGATCAAGCACATGTAGCTTTAAGCCGAGTTAGGTCCCTAGAGGGACTAACTATCAGTAGTTTAGACCACCACAAGTTACTTAATAAACCTCACGAAACAAACTATCCCGATGAAAAGACAAGATTGCGAAATTTATCGTCTTATAATCATTATAACTAAGTCAATGAAAATTAACTAAAAAGTGTAAAAAAAAATTATTAAATAAAAACAAAAAACCCGACTGCGTAAAAACCAAAAAAACTAAAAAGAAAAATGTATTTCTATTCTGCTTTTGAATTTATGATTTGTATTATCTGTGTACGGTTATAAAACTATTTCAACGGTGTAGTTATTCAGTAGTATTTAATAACATTCTAAACTACTGGACTATACATTTTTCCTTTTAGTTTTTTGGTTTTTACGCAGTCGGTTTTTTTTTTTCTATTTAATAATTTTTATTTATTTATTGTACCCTAACTTAAACTTTTTTAACTGAAGGGTAAAAGTTTATTGTAGGTTATTTAACACTCAATTTAAAATCAGATTTTAGTTAATCCTTAAAAATTTATTCAAGCAATTCTATGAACATTATGGGGAATTTCTCTATATTCATTGCTAAAAGATGAACAATGACATCATGTGTTCTTAGATCATGTGTTCCTTTTTTATATCGATACACTGCACTATAATTTCCAACGCTTGATTCTTTTAAGTATGTCAAATACTCTTGTTTGATTTCTTGCCCATTTAGTCTCTTCTAATTCGGGAGCCAGGTACAAATTTGTTCAATCATTTCCTCTCGAACGATGATTGGTGACAGGCAT
Organism: Uloborus diversus; assembly: GCF_026930045.1. Classification (NCBI taxonomy): domain Eukaryota; kingdom Metazoa; phylum Arthropoda; class Arachnida; order Araneae; family Uloboridae; genus Uloborus; species Uloborus diversus. The sequence continues at coordinate 110,713,556 of NC_072736.1, forward strand.
CAGGGAATCGTATCAAAACACCTCGTGAAAGTTAGCTGCGTGTCCTTGAGTGGGATGGCGACGGTAGCCTCCCAATCATGTAAAAAAAAAAAAGTTAATTATTTCCTCCCGGCTGAAACTTCGTTAAATTATAGTTAAGACAATATCTCGAAGGAAAATACTAAGTCAGCTGATGTAACACGGTGAGTTATGAGTCAGCTGGTAGGTTGAACATATATAAAAAAAAATCAATGATGTCCTCTCAGCTAAGAGTTGGTCTGATTAAAGCTTATACGTGTGCAGCAATGAATACATAAACAAGTCAGCTGGCTGTACCCCGGTGGAAACTCGTCAACTGATGCATTCTAGAAGGCGATAGATGCTCCCGCTTACCTCTGCGTCAAACTGAATCAATTATTTCAGAAAGGACGTAAGTCCTACGGGAATCCATTAGACTTACGCCCTTTCTGAAATAATCGATTCAACTAGTTGACAATTTTTCCACTGGGGTACAGCCAGCTGACTTGTGTATTTATTCATAGCTGCATATAAGCTGTCATCAGGCAAATTCTTAGCTGAGAGGAAATCACTGATTTTTATTATTTTTTTTTTACATGTTCAATCTACCAGCTGACTCATAACCCACCGCGTTACGTCAGCTGACTTTGTATTTTCCTTCGAGATATTGTCTTAACTATAGTTTGACAAAGTTTCAGCCGGGAGGAAATGATTAACTTTTTAATTTTTTTACATGCTACCGCCGCCCATCCCACCCACCCACGGACACGCAGCTGACTTTCATGAGGCGTTTTGATATCATTCTCTGATGCCTCTCATCAATTATCGTGCGAGAGGAAATGTTTGACCAAATTTGTACCTGACTCCCGGACTATTCACTAAGGAAGGACTTTGCATATTAATCGTTCTCTGGTTCCTTTCTTTTGCATCGCTTTATTGCTATGGGCAGAATATCAGACACATTTGTTGTATTTTTCGATGCAATGCATTGTTTTTTCGAATGCACTCTGTTCTAACTCGTATTCTTTTTTTATTGAATTCCCTTATTAATGTAAATAGTTGTGTGTGTGTGTGTGTTTTTTTGTTTTTTTTTGTAAAGGCTGTTTATAAAGCCTTGTGCTGTGGAAGAAAATAGATATTTTTAAAAGGTATTTAAGATTAATACATGATACCTTTTTATTTTGATCCTTATCTCGTCAACTCAGTTTTTTCCATTGGTACAGAATCAGATAAAATGAAATGGCCTTAACATCGAAAACTGAAAATGGTGTCCATGAAAGAAGAAAACTCTGCATGTTTTTACCCTCGGGGTTTTGCCAATGACAAATGATGCAGTGAGAAAGGAAGTAAGTTGACATTTTGAAGTTTTGAGTAAAACGGGATTATAAAGATAAGGTCTTAGGTAGACTTTCATTGAGAAGTTTTTCTAACTCATGCTGTAAACCAGAATGTACCAGCTACTAGTGCTATCTCTTGCCCCAAGACAGAGGATAGGTTAACCTACCATTTGTACTGATTTTTTCCCTTTTTTTTCTGATTTTGCCACTTATATCCCTTTATTCTCGCTGCTTCAAATGTCAATAGGTTGGAGCGCAATTCCCCAATATTGACGCAAGAAAGGGAATAATAATAAATGCGATGTGATTGGTTGCAACAAATATGCAAGCTTTTTTTTTTTTGTAACTTCCACCAAGCGCTAGGGGGTGGCCGGGGGGGGGGGATCTAGTCTCCGAACGCTTGGTTTTCCCACATATTTTCAATTCCAATATGAGTTTATGTTCCATGCAAATACAGTCTGCCCTCGGATGATATAGCATTGGGAAAAGTGCAGTTAACCCGTAACAGGGGAGGTGAAAAAGTAGGACGGGACGGGAAAAGTAGTAACAGGGGACGTTAGGTCTCTGAGACCGCTCTTTTTACAATTTTTTTTAAAAATCGTGTAATTAAGATACATTCTTGTAATTTCTCTCAGATGTTCTTTGAACTTTTATTAGCACGGGTGGTGGGGGAAATATTTTAGAATTTTGAATCGAAATATACAATTTTTGAGGATATTTTGATAGTCTTAAGATTTTTCGAGAAAATCTTATGCTGCAATATATAACTAATTACCCGCAATAAAAAGGAATCTATTATTTATTAATGATTTCATTTTAAATGTTTAATATATACAAAACATTTTAGTACCAGAAATTGATTATATCACGTTATAGGAAAATTTTGACACCCCTTTAAGTATTAGTATTTCGCGTCGTATTTCGAGGAAAAATTCAGACTTTGTTGTCCTTAGAACATTATTGCATAACGTTTGTGAACATTTCAAGCAAATCTCAACATCATCTAGAATATTTTGTATCTCTTCTGCATAACGCGAATAAGATAAATGAACACATATTCACGTTAAGAGCCATGTCTACTCCTGCCGAAAATTGTAACACTGGAGGGGAGTTTCGGTCTCATAGACCGCTTCTAATGGTTACAATGAAATTCAAACCAGATGAGTTGCCGAAAGTTACTGATAAGTAAGGGGTGTGTTCAAGATCACAAAACAAAAAGCTATTGGGCAAATCCATTCATTCGGACTGAAAATGAAATAGGGGTGATCGGATGAACTTTTGAGCGATCTGTGAGACTGCACCTCCCCTGTTAAGGGTCAAGGCGAGTCTGTCTCGATGAGGGGGAAAGTAAAAATTTGATGCTCGTGCTTCGTCAATTTCATTGTCACTCTAGTTATTTCAAAGGCTAACATGCACCTATAAAAACTGGCATCAGTGAAAACTAATAGATGCGTTCATTTCCGCTAGTAAACCGGATGTTTTGCCTTTTCATCTCCTCGGTGGTCAGACTACACTCTCATAACCAAACCCACTCCTTCCAGAAGATGATTTCTGTCTGTGCTGGTGCCTGGCGCGAATTTTAAAACTATCTAAATCTCCTCAGAACTACGAAAGGTTCAAGAGTAGAAGTGTATTATCGATGGGAAAAAACGTTTTTAGATAAGGATAAAATAAAACGACACAAAACTTTCTTCCATATCTGTATTGAAAATTCTTGGATCTAATGTATTGTTGTAAATTTTGTAAATATCATTTTTTTATGTGTATACATGTCAAATTTTTCATAAGCTTGCTACATTTGACATTTAATCTATTAATTTTTGCTTAAAATTACTGCAGTTCATTAAACTTTACCTCTAAATTTATTTTGCGTGCTATGCACCACTTATCATTATACTTATGGGATTGTAGAGAAATTTTAGAGCTATCGTCAGGTTGGCATCGGTTTTGACGACTTACTTGTGATGCCAAATTTGGAGACAAATCGCCAACTGTTGCCAAGCTAGATTATATTTTGCGACATTTGAAACATCAACATGTAAACAGTATTGCGATGCTAATAATGAATGGATAATAGGGTGGGTTGAAACATTGATTGAACTCGCGCAGAAACCCTTAAAATACCATTTTTTAAGTAAAAGTTATATTATTTCAAAAAAATTTAAGCTAACATAAAGTTTTAAAAGTATACTAAGAAAAATCTTGAGGTGTGCTTGATATATTAGGCATGAAACATCAGTGTCGTTTAGTAAAAGATTGTATTATTTATTCCGAAAACAGTATTGTACACGAAAAAACAGCATTTTTCATTCTTATTTGGTAATCAAGAACGCACTACTTGCATTTAGTATGTTCGTATTGTTGGTATTGTAAGGAGAACAATTAGTAACACTAACGACATATTTTGTAACATTTTAACCATTTTTTTTTTAATTTAGTGCAAGAACGTCATAAATGTAACACTACTTTTTAAACTTACTTTTTACGTTTAATCTTCTTAAAACAGAAAAAAAAAACTTTATTGTAAAATATCTCATGCGCGACAAATAGTTCAATCAACGGATTTATACATATTTTTCCTTATACATCTCACTTTTAAACTCCAGAATTGCTCTCCTCAAAAATCACGTTTACGAGGTCTGACGTTGTTGAAAGGAGTGAGAGATATAAGCACTAAATTTCTTTTGATCTCATGCAGTAATTTTTGAGCTAGAGCGTCCACAAAACTAAAACAATGACACTGAGAGAGAGAGAGAGATTTTCCAAAAATGGGCGAAATGGTTCACAAAATATTAATGGTTGCGTATCCTTATAAGCGGATCCTTATGGCATGTGTGTAATGTAGAAGTCGGGCTTCACACCAAATTACGGTACAGTTGGAAAAGTGACGCAGCGCACTCCAAATTACCAGCCTTGCTGGCACACGACAACAGCAACAAAGCACTTTATTACTACTCATGTAAGAAATGAACATTTTTGATGGTTAAATTAATATGAAATCATGTCCCTTAATGCTAGATTGATTCTAAAACCTTCTAAATGTTCAAAATGGTAAAATGTTGCAAAATTTTTCGAGCAGTTCTTTATTTAAAAAATTAAATTAATTATTTAATACTTCATTTAATTTAAATAAAAAAACAGTAAGTGTAAAATGAAATTACTCTTAAATATCATTTACAAAAATGTATCGGCATTCTCCAATCAAATAGTTTAAGCTGTTCCTAAACGCTAATTCGGGGGAGAGAGAAAAAGTTTCCTTTTTATTTAAGCAACTCTCAAAGATTTTTTATTGCACTTCGTTACTCATATAACTAACTTACGAATCTAATAATTAATTTAAAGTAAAGTGCGGTGCTTAAATGCTAGATTTATTCTAAAAACTTTTAAACATTCAAAATGGTAAAAGGTTGCAAAACTTTTTGAGCAGTTCTTTGTTCAAAAAATTATACATTCAAATAAAAAGCAGTAAGTGTGAAATAAAATTACGCTTCAATATTATTTACCTTAGTACTGAAGAAAAAATGTATCGGCATCCTCCAAGAAAATGGTTTAAATTATTCCTAAACGCTAATTCGGGAGGAAAAAAAGTTTCCTTTTTATTTAAGCAACTCTCAAAGATTTTTTATTGCACTTCGTTTCTCATAAAACTAACTAACGATTCCTATAATTAATTTCAAGTAAACTGCAGTGCTTAAATGTTATATTTGTTTAAAAACTTTTAAACATTCAAAATGGTAAAATATTGCAGAATTTTTCGAGCAGTTCCTCTTTTCTAAAAAAAGGAACAAATAAAATCAAGAGAACACCTAAAGTCACATCCCAGGTGAAAATATTTCTCACTGTTGATGCTCCAGAACATCATTTTACAAATCCACTCTGGAGTCGTTCTTTCCAGTTTCAAATTGTTCTGCGCGCAAACGATCCCCAGAGTGTCGTAAAAGATTACAACTTTCTGGCAGCTCTTTTACTGAAGTAAAATGTTAGAAATACGCACATTTTTCGACTTTACGATATCGGCTCTCTTATATATTTTCCGCAATTCCGGCTCCATACGTGACGTATCTTACATTAAATGCGATATCGATACGTAAAAACTTAAATTAAAGTCATGTTAGGGAAGTGGATCATGTTCGGTAATGTTTAGTTCATCGGCATCTAGTTTCAGCTTAAAACAGAATATTTCAGATTGAATTGGATGAAACAGAATAATGTTATAAACATATTTGATTGAAACTCTGTGTTAAAAAAAATAACTATTTTCAGATTTAAAAGTTTTTAATTATTAAAGTAGTACCAAATCGCCCGTCAAGGTATGACGGGTGAAAATGGCTTCTACATTTGAACGAAGCCATTGCCTGTTTGGTGATATCTTGATAGTTGAAATTGTAACCCTAACTCCAGTGGATGGAGCCTTACTGTCTGACCATCGATTACATGGAAAAGCTAATATCCGGTTTACGGTGGAAATGGGCGTATCTATTAGTTTTTAGGAATGTTAGTTAATTTGTTTCATATGAGCACTTTTGCCTCTCTATTATTTAGCTTCAAATTTGTAAAAATGAAAATTTGCTCACAGCAACATTTTTTAAATCTAAAGTATATTCGACCTATATTCTCACAGCAAAAATTGATATATTTATTCACAACAAAGTTTTCAGCTTACCATTTTGCTTTTACGTTCCTGAACGAAATTAAAATAGTTTATTTTCTTTTTGTTGTTTCCAGAGTAACTACTTTTGTTTCCCATAATTTTATTTTTGAGAATGCAATAAATGAATAAGGCACTAGTGACATTATAAAACGCGTGCATCAAAATCCCATCGTTATTTTCCCTTCTCCCCTGCTGGATTCATTCAGATGGAATAGTCTTTACTTTTCAGGTTGTCAAATTACATATAATCCGTTGTCAAACAGTAACTCCAGTAGATAGCATTCATTGTTGACGGTTTCTGCATTCCCTAGAAATGACAGTCTTACCAGTCAAACAGTTAAGGTACCGGATCTCGTTCAGCCTTTTTACGTTAAAGCCTCTCCCTGCCTTTTAAACATTATTATGAAAATATATTATGAAATTATCATGCTGTGGCGCGAGTTTCATTCTTGATGACGTCAGCGTTACTCGGTCATTCGTTATTATATCTATGCGGATGTTAATTATATAAATTATTATTAAGTACATAAAACTTTTTTTAAGGTAATGTTACGACGACGCTCATTCAGAGATATTGCTAGAGTATTTTTCAAGGTGTGAATGCATTTTTTGACGTCTTAAGATTAGTGAAACTCGAAAATTCGTATTTACTGTCCGTTCTCGAAAGAGAAGACTAGCACTTGGGATAGATTTCGTTTTTTAAAGGGGTAAAGGATAAGCACTTTCCACACGCACTTGCTATTTCTGTCTTTTTTGCCACTACTTTGGAAGATTTGCTGAACATGTAGTTTTTCATTTTTAATTTGTATCCTTTTACTTCTCGGATTTCACTCTTGATCTGATTCTGATAAAATCAGATCAGACCTGACGCATGCGCAAATTTGTGGGTGGTTTCAGCTAAACAAATTGGATCGTATCAATCAAAGTTCAATCTTTCGTTGCTCTGACCATAGAGCAAAGCTTTTGCATGTAAATTACGTTTTTCCTCCCTTTTTGTAATCGAACCAATTAGAAAACTATGTATATTGATTACCCAGAAACAAAAATCTTGTTGCATTCTGTAATACTGTAAAAAAAAAAACTACAGCGGTTGTCAATTCAACGAAATAAATGTTCACTCCTGTTTTATTCGCCATTACTATGTTCGAATTCCGATACAACAAATTTCTAGTTACTACGAACAAAATTACAGTCCCTTGAAGTTTCTTATAATAAAGTTTGACTATACATGGCATGAGAAAACAAAGCTTTTTTTCATTTAAATTACTTTTTTGAATCTTTATTTAACACTAATTTCAAAATACGAAACGCTTAATTTGCAGCTCGCGTAAAATAAAAATCTGATGACTTTCGAAAATAATTTGAAATAGTCATGATTTTACACGCAGTCAGAGCAAATATGAATCATAGATTGCACTTTTCTAAAAAAAAAATTCTTAATCAGCAAACTTGTAATATACGTAAAAAAGTAATAACACTTTGGTGTCAGGTATATCTCTCATAACGCCATAAACGTATTTGAATAGATGTGGAGAATTCGAGGGAAAAGTTCTTTAGAACAGCTATCCTTTGAGAAACGCAGTTTTGGACACTCTCCAACTTGCTACATTTGGCAGTGTGCCGGAATTTTTAAACGAATGTTTCTTGTATGGTTTGCAGATAGGATGCTGTTTAAAACAATATGTCTTTTGTGAGTTAGGAAACAATGCTTTCCAAACAATAGCTTGCAAATTTGAGTGTAATTGTGCAAATTTATTCTTTTAAAGCTGCATAACTTACCGTCTTTCTCGTAGTTTTATTTAGCTATCTTTTCTCTTTTGTTTTAAAAATATCTTTTTTCGCTTAAAGAGATGTTTGAGAAAATTTATTTCGCAAACATTGTTACTTCTCCTTAAACAATTAAATATTTGATCTATACTGAGTTATAAAATGGTGATGTATTACTGCTATGTGTTTCTGAAATGTTGTGGAAGATCTTTTTTCGATATATATTTCAGTAATTAGGATTTGCACAAGTAATGTATTATAAGCGTTTAAATACAATGCTTCAGTTCAAAAAGAATGATTTAAGGAGTTTACTTTCAAAACGGATTATATCCAGTTTTATATTTTTTCGGAAAAAAGAAAAAAAAAAGTTTTACGCACAAACACTAACTGTTAGAATTTCGAATTTCTCACAATGTTTTGGTAGAATAACAAGTGACTATTTGCATATGTCGAGGAATTTTTCCTCAATTTTACCAGATCTAAATTGCCAGTTTTATTTTGGATATAGTATTCCCGTTTGGTAGAAAACAGTGAATATCTGCAGAAAAAACACGCTTTTTTTTTCAGAAATAAACTTTGTTAGATTGAAACAAAATATTCAACATTTTTTAACGTATTCTTTTTTTTTACTCTACTTGATTCCTTCTTAATTACGTTATTCTTTTCACTGAACAGTTCATAAAACAAAACGGACCTTCTATCCAATTCAGTATGAACAATGAAATCACCCAAGCCGATTCAAATAACGTTGTAGGTATTAATATTAATAGATCACAACTTTTATCATTAACTAATAACAATTTAACTATTAATTAATCAGAATTTAATAGTAATAACAATTATTCAATATTAATTTAGTAATCACAATTTAAGGTCGCGCTTGCCTAACTGATAACAGACTTGCGCAAGGTGCTACGTTCTCTTAATACGGACGGGTATCACGCGTGATTATAAATGCTCAACCAGTGCTTCGCTCCACTATTTAATTTGTGAACTACCTTTGAATTAGAAGTCGGAAATTCAAATTTGGATATGTGCCCTTTTGATATGAAAGTAAATAAGTGGGTACCGGGAGCCAAAGCGGGCCTCTTGTCAGATTTGTCACCCCCCTCCCCCTATCAAACTTGTCAAATTTATACTACTCTGATTTCGAGCCGGGCCCATTCAAGGGACGAGACCGTAGTTTCCGACGAGGCTGACATGGTCTCTCGTCGGCCCTGCTGGTTGATTACCCATAACCAGTCATTTTCGCTGTATATCTTAATATATAAAAATTTTTTGTGCGGACGTTTGTCACCATAAGGCTTTTAAACGGCTGGACCGATTTTGATCAAATATTTTGTGTGTAATTAAGTTGTGGTAAGCATGGTTTCGAAGCGCAATGGATCGAATCGGAAAGGTTTTTGTTAATTAATTAATTGTTTTAAACATTAGATGGTTATATCTTCCAAATGATTAATATTTATTTAAGTTGAGCGATAACTGAAATAAATATTTAACCTGTTGCCAAAGGACAATAAGAAAGCCAGCTCTGCTTTTTGTAATGAAATTTCCTACTGTGATGTATCGAGAATAAATAAAACGTAGAGAGAGAGTGAAGCCTTCTTTTCTTGAAAACAACGACTTTAGTTCCCGTGATATATTTTAAAATAAAGTACTGGAAGGTTCACGCAAAACGTGGGTTCTGTCGTCGTAGTTGAACCATGTGACCAGATCTGTGCTTTAGATTTTCCTAACCTAATGATCAGAAAGTACAGTACCTAGGAACATTTGTTCTCGGCTGAAATCCATCTGAGTTTTGGCACCAATGTCAAGAATACTTTAAGGATTATCTAACTAATCAGTACATTATTAAAGGAAAATATGATGGAATTTAAAGACGAAACAAATTTTATTTTCGTCCAGATAAACTACAACAGTACACAAGTTTATCTGGACGTTATTCTGTACACAAAAGATCAGTGCAGTGGAAGATCTTTACCTTTAGCGGAAAGAACAAATTAGGCAATATATGAAGCTTAAAAAGTTTTGGTTCAAAAGATCGAACCGCTAATCGGTCGGAGTTGATTTCTCTCACTGATCAGCTGGACTACAGTAACGTGGTGGCTTGGCGACTTTGGCTATAAACAATAGAGTTGCGCGACTGTTTGTTTACATTTTAAAGATACTGTAAATGTAATTTATAGTATTTTTTGTTTATTTGGCGAAATATTTCAAATAGCAAAGAATTGTTTTCCGTTTTTAAAGAGTTTTTTGTCAGTTTAGTTGAAGAATGTGTTTATTTTACATCGGGAGGGGGGCGGAGATGAGTAATTTTCGTTTATTCAGAGAACTATTTTTACCTTTATCATTTTTATAAACCACATCCTTTCGATTGTTTTATTCTTTTTCACATGGGGGATGCACTTAATTTACACTTAATATCTGAAGACTGTTTGGTATAACTTTGATATACACCCCCAAAAATTACGCGCCAAATCTGGCATTTTCTACGGCCTTTTTAGGGTTGCTGTTTCTTATTTTGGTGTTGCCAATTTAGGTTTTTTCAGCTTTTAGGTTTTTACTGTTGCCAAATTAAGTATTTTCTTGTATTTTGTACCATTTTTTGAGTTTTTTTTAAAGTTTTGTGGCAACAATTTTTGTGGGTAACAAAGTTTTGTGTCAACAAAAACAAAAAAAGTCGCCAAATTTCCGATTTGGGGGGTATATCAAAGTAGTTCCGACTGTTTTTATCTTTTGAGTATGGCTGAAAGAACCAACCATCAAGTTCCAGAGAAAAAATAGTCAATAAAACAACTGCTCAGTGGACATTAGATAAATCAAGTTGCAATAAATATAAGAATTCTGACTCTATAGCAGCTTAAAACATTTTTTTTTACTTCTTTTTTCATCAGAACGGTTCAAACACTTGATAATTTATTGAAATATTTTAACTTTTCAATTTACAAAGTTTGAACAGAACAACGTCTGTCGGGTCCTCTAGTCTTAATATATAAAAATCTTCTCTGCTGACGATTGTCACCATAAGGCTTATAATCGGCTGGACCGATTTTGATCAAATTTTTTGTGTGTAATTAAGTTGTGGCAAGCATGGTTTCGAAGCGCGATAGATCGAATCGGAAACGTTTTTGCTAATTAATTAATTAATTTAAACATTGGATGGTTATATCTGCCAAATGATTAATATTTATTTTAACCTATTGTTGAGCGAGAACTGAAATAAATATTTAACCCGTTGCCAAAGGACAATAAGAAAGCCAGCTCTGCTTTTTGTAATGAAATTTCCTGCTGTGATATGTCAATTGAGAATAGATAAAACGTAGAGAGAGAGTGAAGCCTTCATTTCTTGAAATTAACGATTTTAGGTCCCGTGATAAATTTTAAAGTAAAGTACTGGAAGGTTCACGCAAAACGTGTGTTCTGTCGTCGTAGTTGAACCATTTGACCGGATCGGTGCTTCCAAAAGTTTTCCTAACCAAATGATCAGAAAGTACCGTACCAAGCAGCATTTGTTTCTCGGCTCAAATCCATCTGAGTTTTGGCACCAATGTCAAGACTACTTTAAGGATCATCAAACTAATCAGTACATTATTAAAGGAAAAGATGATGGAATTTAAAGACTAAACAAATTTTATTTTCGTCCAAATAAATTACAACAGGGTAGTTCTGTACATAAAAGATCAGTGCAGTGGAAGATCTTCATCCTTGGTGGAAAGAACAAATTAGGCAGTATCAGAAGTTTTAAAAGTTTTCGTTCAAAAGATCGGACTGCTAATCGGTCGGAGTTAGCTTCGCTCTCTGATCGGCTGGACTACAGTAACATGGTGGCTTGGCGACTTTGACTATAAAAAAGAGTTACGGGATCATTTGTTTACATTTTAAAGCTACTGTTAATGTAATTTATTGTATTTCTTGTTTGTTTGGCGAAATATTTCAAATTACGAAAAATTGTTTTTCGTTTTTCAAAGAGTGTTTAGTCATTTTAGTTGAAGAATGTGTTTATTTTACATCCGGATTTGGGCTTCGCTTATTCAGAAAAATGTTTTCACCTTTATCATTTTTTAAATGATATCCTTTCGATTGTTTTGTTCTTTTTCATATGGCGGACGTCGTTGCAGCGGGATTTCCCGTTCGTTCCAGATGGGTAGTTAGTTTTTTACACTTAATATCATAAGACGCTTTTTATCCTTTGAGTATGGCTGAAGGAACAAACCATCAAGCACGGGAGAAAAAATTTTTAATAAAACAACTGCTCAGTGGGCATTTGATAAATCATGTTGAAATAAATACTATACGCATTCTGACACCAAGCAGCTTAAAACATTTTCTCTTCACTTATTTTTTTCAACAAAACGGTTCAAACACTTGATATTTTTTTGAAATTTTTTAACTTTTCAATTTACAAAGTTTGAACAGAACAACTTCCGTCGGGTCCTCTAGTATATATATATATATATATATATATATATATATATATATATATATATATATATATATATATATATATATATATATATATATATATATATATATACACAATTATGCATGGCACGTTCTCGTGTGAGCAAACCATCGAGCTTATTTGTGTTGGCTAAAGACGGACTGAGAAGAAAATATTGTTCACTCAATTTCTCCTCGAAATGAATATTAATTTTCTTTATTTCATTGTCATACTTTAGGATAAGAGATATTACTTTTTTCACACTACGTTTAACTTTTAAGAGATGAAACAATGAATTTGATCGTTACTTTAATGAAATACATTGTATTGAGAAAATGAATGGTTGGTGTTTTTTGGTTTTATAGGCGATCGTCGTCTCCTACAGCGCTTTATTCTTGTTTTCGTAAGGTATCCCATCCCCACTCAGTTGCAATTTATTCGTTTTTTTTAATTACCAAACGAAATATTCACTAGAAATAATTCATGTGGCTGAACAAGGTTTGCCGGGTCAGCTAGCTGTGTATATATATATATATATATATATATATATATATATATATATATATATATATATATATATATATATATATATATATATATATATATATATATATATATATATATATATATAAGAGATGTAAAATTTCCGGAAATTTTGAAGAAGTGGAAAAAAACGGTTTTTTACCGGTTTTTTTTTCGGGAAAAAATTGGAAAAAAATGGAGAAAATTTGATTTCTTTATGAATAAAATTTGGGTTTCTTAATAGCTCTGTGTTTTTTGTAACATATAGGGGGTTAAGCATTAAAAAATATATGCTATCCACACATCTTCTTTTTCTGCTTGACAGAAATACACATAAAGGTGAGATTAATTAGAAGAAAAAACCATTTTGTTTTATAACTGAGTAGAGGGTTTTCATGGTCAAACACAGAAATAAGTCAAGTCGTTACTCAACCAATAATATTGGGTAATGTGTGTCTAGTCGTAACAATTACATTTTCTACTTTAGATTGCCTTTGAAACTTCTGAAATTTTCGACTTTCATACATGATTGATATCTTTTTTTTTTTTTTTTTTTTGAAGAAAAATAATACAATGTTACCGTCTGAAAATGAAAGCTAATGAGTTTTGATTTTTTAAAATCCAGTCTAAGTCCAAATCAAAACTAAATTGGTTTTTCTTAAGCTCAACCAAAATTAAATTGGAGTTTAAGTTTATTCATACGGTCGTGATAAGCGCAGTAGTAAAAGTAGTCATACCAGCCCTTTTGAACAAATTTGAGTTATTATAACCAAGTTGTTCTCTATTTCATATTTTACTTAATAAATAAAATGTTTTAGGGTCATTTGATCAAAAGCTATTGTTTTGAAAAATTCTTGAAAAAAACAGAAAAGAAATCTGAATCAAATATATGGAAGAGCCACACTTTAAAATACAATATATGAGCTTGAGCCCAACTGCAAAGTCTCCCTTTTTGCTTAGCACGGCAGTATACAGGGTGCGGTAAAAAAAATATCGGACAAAAATTGTATCATCGAATGGAAGAAAGGTAATTTCATTTAAATGAGTACATAATTTATTTTTGTCTATCACTTTATTAGGAAATAATTTACAATATATTACCTAGTTTATGTATTGTTTTTCGGTTTTCTTACAATTTTAAGCGAAATACCTGCTATTTTAAGTTGTTTAACCAAGTAGAACGACAGTTCGTTTGCTTGTTGTACCTCGACAAACAGTATTTGATACGGCATGCCGTTTCAAGTGGCTTGGAAATGATAGTCGATGTCCGGAAAGTGTACAAAACGAACAGTGAACATTTCAGTTAATCGTCAGGTCATCCAAAAGTGAGTTCAATGAAATCCTCGGGTTTCCACGAGAGCAGTCGTTTGTGGGAATTTATGACCGATAAGTGCGACTAAGGGAAAAGTCAGCTCAAACAGAAGTTTTGCAAGTTCCAAAAATTCAGGCATTCCCGTATGACTCTAAAGATGCCAGAAACGTTTGAGACGGGCCCGCAAGTCCACGCTGGAAGAGATACCTTTCACTGATAAGATTTGTGCTGAACAGTAAGAAAAACAACGTTAAAAATGGCATTAATTAACATTAATTGGCAAATTTGTGCTTTTTTAACGTTGTTTTTCTTACTTTACCTTTCACTGATTTACCGTTCAACCGGTTCATATCCCCCAGAACCATAGGATTTGGTCTGTAGACACCATAGGCTCTCATATAGGGGGAAAGTCGGGGCTCAAGCCCCCTCCCCCCTTTGGAAATGAGAGCACCCTCTTCCTTTTACTACTTTTTTCTTTGTAAAAATGTAAAAACCTTCTTTCTCCAGCCAGTAATGAATTATTTATCAAAAATGTTCAATTTTATTAGCCCTAATCGGTACTAAAATCGGTTTCCAAGGAGAACATATCCTGCTAAACCATGGGGAAAATATCAGAGCCCCAACCTCTTTAAATTTTGCATATGGACGCCCTTGGTAGACACTCCAAGCCCTTAGAAAGTGTTAGGTATCGCCAAAATCTGAAGCCAGGCTTGGTTTGAGATGGAATCATTGCAAGCGACAAAAAATCTCTAGTTTTTTGTGGATGAGGGCCGTAAAATGAAACAAAAAGTGAACCAGAAGGACATTTTAGAAGTTATTGTACTTCTGTGGGCCCAAGAGCACTTCAGCATTGTAGACTGGACAATTTCGTTTAACTCCACGCCGATTCATATGGCCAAAAAGACAAGAGTGGTGCAAAGCGCATTGTTTTTGACAAGATATCATCTTTTGAGTGGATGCTCTACTCGCTCGACCTCAGTCCCATTTATTACACTGTATGGCCTATTTTAGAGTCAAAGGTTTACCCTAAACTACACACAAAATTGAACTTTCTAAACCAATTTTTTTATAGGGAATATAGGATTGATAAAAGGACTTGCTGCCCTTGAATGAAAATTTCAATGAGCAGTTGCATCTCTGTATTACTGCAAAAGGTTGCTAGTTTGAAACCAATTAAATTTAATGCTTGCTAAAGGTCTTCTCATTTTATTATTTTTTCTGTTTTGTAAGTTTATTTATTTTTAATAAAGTTTCTTGGAAAACTGCTTGCCCTTTTTTTTTGCCGCACCCTGTACATATGGTTCACAGTCAGCAGAAACATAGTTTTGTGATTAAAGTTATGCTTGTTTGTTTTATGAAGAAGGAAAATAAATTCTTCACTAAGGTTATTGGTTTAAGCTTTTTTGTAAAAAGTATCATTAAACATTTTTTTGATCTATATGCAAATTATATTGTCATACAATAACTTGCATTAATGTTAGACAGTATTTTAACATAAAACGAAAGGAGGGAGGAAATTGCATCATAATTTAAACGTGAGAAATTTCTAATCACTTTTTGCTGAAATTTTCAATTAAAACAATGAAAAGTTGAAAAAAATCTTTTTTTTTTCTCTTTTCCGAAGTGGAAATTTATTCCTTCGGAGAAAAAGTTTTTTTTTTCCGTTTTTTTTTCGGAAATTTTCCGGTTTTTTTCCGACTATTTTCCTATTTTCATCTCTAATATATATATATATATATATATATATATATATATATATATATATATATATATATATATATATATATATTATATATATATATATATATATATATATATATATATATATGTTGCTGATTAAGCGACTTTTTCCCTACTTAACCAGAAGTGAAAAATACACGTTCAATGAGAGATCAGTATAAAGCCTATTCTGCCGTGTTCAGGTAAACGCCAGTATCTGAAGAAATGAGCTTTCGAGATATTTGAAGAAATGAGTTTCGGATTCAATACTATTGATAAGGAAAACTTGGAACTAAGACTTTTTCTTTCCACGCCTTTTTTTCAACGGAAACTAAATAAGCAAGCTTGTAAAATAAAGCTAACGTACAATAGATGGCAAAAAGTGCAAAAAAAAAAAAAAAAAAATTTGTAGTAACTGCCCTTTACCTGCTCACGGCAGTATTGTTCATATCATGCACGTAAAAAATGCGAGAAAAACAATAGAAAACTAGAATCTATGACCGAAGCTTACGTTCCCAAAGAAACATTCAAAGAAAAGCGTTTTCACTTTGGGAAATAAAGCACAAAAGCTCACTAATGTCTAAAAAAAATGTTCCATCGTATGTCTCCCAAACGTGAGTTTACAGTTGATCTTAGCCAAGGTGTTTTCGACAAGGTTGGAATGTTGCCCTCAAAAATCCCAAAAGAGCACTGAAACATTATAACTCCATTTACTGTCTTTCCTTTCAGCTGAAGAGCAGAGTTTATGGGACAGCATTTCTTCTTGGTACAATAGCTTATTTTCTAACACCCCTATTTTGTGTTATGGATTTCAGATGCGAGCGTAACAGTTGGATTGAAACAAAGGGAAGAATAGTTGAATGCTTTGTTGAATTTAAAGGTTTTTTTCTTTTTTTGGTCATTTCTTTCACATATCTTAAGTAAGCGATTAACTTAATCATTTTTCAAAAATAATTATGCTCTAAAACAAAACTTCCCCATACAGTATGAACTTCGGGCTTTAAAATTCTGAGACAGAAAACAAATCTGAACTAGAATTTATTTCCAAATGCTAGAATCGGTAGCATAATCAGATGGGAGGTTACGGGAGGCCACCGTGACCTTCCAAAAATTTCCCAAAACTTTCACCGTTTGTGTTATCTATTTGATACTGGAGAGGTTTATAGACCAGTTCAAAAAAATATCCGATTGATAGTTCCGTTTTTATTTCAATTTAAATCCCAATTTTTGCATAAATGCCCCAATGTGGAGGTGAAAAAGTACTTGCACATATTAACATTATGTGTCCATCGAAAGCGCCGATTTTTCTGCTGAAGCTGGCATCTGTTCTAAAATTTTAAGCTGAATAAAAAACAAATTATGAGTTGTTAAGTTCCATGTTCGAAGGCCTTCATCAACACAAATCAGTATTTTGTGTATCATCTCAACTCCCTGTTGATAGCTAAAATTGTTCTATTGTTGAATATTTTTGCTTTCGTCTGACTGTTCGAGACTTTCCTTAAGTCAAATTTTAATGTAACGTTTTTCCACAAGATTGGCAAATAAATTTAATTGGCTGATAATTTTCCATTTGAATGGATTTTTAATATAAATTATTGTTTTTATTTGCTGATTGGACACTAACTTCTTATCTAATGTACCAGCAGAAACCTCGCCAAACGTTTTGCAGAAAGATTTCAGTAGGTGATGCATCTGGCAATTTTTTCAACTGTCGCTGTTTTTGAAGCCAAAGACTGCGTAATAATGTTTCTTAGCTTTCCCCATGTAAGCAAAATATCGCCAATCAAAGAATCCTTAAAACTTTTTTTAATAACCAACTAAATAGGCAAATCCATAAACAACACAAAAACTTCCATTCATTTTTCTTTTTGCACTATTTCAAACAATCGCCAAATTTTACTACTTATTTTGAAAGCATTTCGAATGATATTGTTTAGCTCCATTTCATGGTGACCAAAAGTATCTCCACATTTGGCGACAATATAAATTTAACGAAATTTAGTAACATACCGTTTGACAAAGTAAGGAGGGGGAGCATTATCTGAGGTATCTCAAAACGATTCCCGCAAATTTGGTAACGTTTTAAATCGAACCAAGAACCCATGATAATTGAAATTTCTCAAAATAACTGAAGCTTCGGGCTTTAAAATTCTGAGACAGAAAACAAATCTGAACTAGAATTTATTTCCAAATGCTAGAATCGGTAGCATAATCAGATGGGAGGTTACGGGAGGCCACCGTGACCTTCCAAAAATTTCCCAAAACTTTCACCGTTTGTGTTATCTATAGTGTAAGGGGATTACGGGCGGCTACATTGTTTAAACAGGTTGTACTTCAATAGCCATACAGAGATGGTTTTAGACTCCATGTTAAAAAAAAGGATTAATAGGTAAATCTTTTTAAACATGTGAAGTTAAATTTCATATTTTGGAAATATTTCAAATTTGTTTATGCCTAGACGTCGTGCTTTTGTATTTAAATGAATACTGTTTTGTTCTTTATGCTTATTGCTAATTTAATTTTATGAGTAAGGAAGAAGCTCGATTTTGAAGCAAGTCAAGCGGTGTATTTTGATTTCTTTCAGTTAAGACAGAAAACAAATGAAAGTAGCGTAGTAGAAAATTGTAGTATGTTTCTCATAATTATTACTGACCCAGGCGACACCGAGTATTTTTGCTAGTATTTCTATAAAATCACTTCAAAGAACTTAAGTACATTTGTTTCTCTTTGAGTTATAAAAAAAATTAAAATGGGCAGAAAATAAGTTACATGTTCTCCCCTAAAGAATAAAGATATACTGCTACAATTTTTCACCCATAAAGTAACGTAATATGTTTTATCCGCATCTTCCACGCATCTGCCAAAAATCCATGCATCATATTAAACTTAAAAATAAAGCAAATAATGCACAACTTAGCATATGAAAGAAATATCCTAGCAGTCGAAGCGATATCGAAACAGTTTGAATTTTGAATGCTTTTCCAGCGAAGAATAAAGCACAAAAATATAGATTTAAAGGAGAAAAACTTGAAATTTTATGGAAGATACTTTCTTTTATTATTTTATCTACAAAGGAAAGTCAAAAAATGTATCTTGGTGCTTTACAAGACAAAATATTTCTCTCCGCGGTGACTTAAAAAAGCACTTTAAGCAGCCAGGGGTGTGCTTTTTATATTCCAGCTATCAGTTGATTTTGAA
The DNA here is from genome assembly GCF_026930045.1 of Uloborus diversus. Lineage (NCBI taxonomy): Eukaryota > Metazoa > Arthropoda > Arachnida > Araneae > Uloboridae > Uloborus > Uloborus diversus. Next base: position 110,732,500 of record NC_072736.1, read on the forward strand.
ATGTTCTCAGAAAACGATTCCCTGGCGTACCGTTGAAAGATTACAACTCCATCGATATTTTTATCGATATGAAAAATGAAAGCATAATCGATCTTCTTTTCAGCGTCTTTTAATATTTGTTTGCGTAATCCTTTGAATTTTTTACAATACACAATACGTTAAAAAAACAAAGGCAATAAATTTAAAATATTTTGTTTTGATTGAATTGTCTTAAAGCCTAAATACTTTACAAATACAAATACTTGGCCTAGTACAGTAATTCAAGGTAACTTTCTGATACAATTTATCTATTTTTAACTGTCCCAGTTATATTTAATAGTTGTATTGTACTTGTTGGTGTAAACATGAAAGAAAACTCCTAAAGTTTTGTATAGCAATCGAAAATTAAGAAATTATAGGTATAAAATATATTTGAAATGAATTATTAACCTTATTCAAAGCTATGCAGCAATTTAAAGTAATTTGTTGGCTGTGTGGCGTATTGGTAAGGTATTGACCCTGCACCCCTTTGGTGCTGGGTTCCAACCCCGGTGTCCAGTTGGTCAATCCGAATTTTTAAATAAAAATACCTTTTTACGCTTCTTTTTTAATTTCTTTTCTAAAGCGATTTGATAGGTATTTGAAGAAAAACACTTAACTGAAATCACTGACGTACTTTTACAAAACGATGCATTTTTAAAGAAATTATTTTCTTTTTTAAAATTGGAATCTGGGGGAGTTATAAACACTGACACTTGAAAAGAAAAAAAAAAAGCTAAATGTTTATAAACTTGGCAATGAATGATGAACTTCTTCCTAAATAGTAGGGGGGCATACTACATTCCGTGAGAAATTTCGTGAGGAAATCGTGAGACCAACTTTAATCTATTCCTTATGGTCTGTGTAACTATGCCTCACCGGCTGTTTTGCTTGAATTTGTGTCAGACGGCCTGTATGACGTCATCAATCCAAGATGGCGGCTTTAATGAGTTTTTGCAATTATGAGTTAATTTTTGGGTATTTTGTGATAATTTCCTGGTGAATTTACTTTATTAATATTCAATTCATCTTCTTATTATAAATTAAAAACAAAATATTTAATTTTTTTTTGTTTATTAACTCATTTAAAAAAAAAATTCTGATAAATCTTCTTTTTTCACTTTGACTCATAGAATTAGCTGTTTTAAAAGTACCTCGGGTGAACTTTCGCAGTTAAAAATACTTTTAATTTTCAGGCTAAGATCACTAAACATTAGTACAGTCGAGCCTTGTTAATTCGAACACGATTATAACGAACTACTGCTAAAGCGAACTACATTTGCGATCCCCGTCCTTCTGTTGAAAATCACTTAACCCAACTAACACTATTGTTTTTCGGATAAAACGAGCTACTCTTGAGACAAATTCAATTTGAAGGTCCCTTTGAGTTCGTTTTAACGAGGTTTGACTGTATAATCGTCTGACAGCATTCTAATAACCTGTATACCCCCCTTCTAAACTCTTTGACCGGATATGAATATCGTGCATTGGAGGGTGCTCTTAAGGACTTTGTAGGGAGAGTTGAAGAGAAAGCTTCTGCGTAGAGAAAGTATTGTTTGTCGGTTTATTGTTTATTAGTCTGCAAATCTTCAAGTACGGTTATTTTTTCCTTAACTTATCAGTGCTATTTTATTCACGATGTCTTCTCTCCCAGAAACTCATATACAAGTATTTTTGCCTCCATCTTCGAAAAAAGCAAGGCTACAAACTAATTATAAACTATGTATTTTTTGTCAGATTAAGAAGAAGTGCCCATTGGTTATGATAAAGTGTTAGAATGTATCAAGAAGAGAGTAGAATGGAATGACATGAAGAGTATATGCATTATTTACTGAACGATTAACGAATGTGACCGTAGAAGAATTGAAAAATGAAAACCGCATCACGGCATGCTGGATGCTAAGAGAAGTGCACTCATAAAGCAAGCATGGACAGAAATAAGAGATTTCACGAAATGGATAAGAATAAACTATATTGTTCTACTTCCATTCATGAAGACAATGTTGTAGTATACAACAACGAGATCCAAAATTGTAGTTGGTGACAAAGATAAGTGGTTTTTCTGCCTCGGAAAGGCGGTGTAAGAAAACCATTAATAGGGATAAAAACAGATTCTGCAGGTTAGCAATTAAAAAAAAGCCATTGAAATTTACAAAAATGAAACTTTCAAAATTAAACTCAGTGACTGCACAGATCCAGGAGACCCTCATGCAAAGAACATTTTACACCATAAATATTGCTGAGCAAAACATGTATTTAATGTTTTACGAAAAAATTGCAATCTTGATGTATTAACAAAGTCACAAGACATTATTTCTAATAAAGCAACAGACGTAGAATTCCTGTGTGCATTAAATGATTTTCTTGTTCAGGGAAATGTTAATACAATAGCAGACCTTGAAATGAATTATCAATCAATTGCAAATAAAAATTTAGGAAAAAATAAAACGCGATTTTTTTTTTTAAATATCATTCAAGAAGAAATTGATGACGCTATATTTAGTAATCGAAAAAGTGTAAATGAGTTGCAACGCGTTTCTTTAAAGGAAACTGCAGATATTACCCTATCTAATGCATAAGATTATTTTATAGACATTGGAAAAAACATGAGAAATATCGTTGAAGCTGCAAACATTTTACGCAAAGCAGTTTTATCTGATCAGAAATGGACATTTACAAGATCTTTCGAACAGAATCAGATAGTTGATGCCGTTCCAATCGAAGTTGATCAGTTTTTTAAATGGTGCTGCAACGGAAAATTCGAAATTAATTCTATTTCTGAGGTGCAGGACAATATCGTGCTGAATAAAACTAAAAGATTGTCACTCATATTTATGTATAAAATACTGTCTCCGTACCAAGCTTTGAAAGAAACTGTTTATCGACATGCCCGAGATATGCCTTTGCAAGTTGGTGTTGGCCTTACTATGTACTCTGTTACCCGAAGCAAATATATACTTGATTTTTTGCATAAACTAGGTGTTTCGATTGATTATGCTAAAGCATACCTTCAGCATCCCGTTCCCTTTCAACATTACCTCAGTCCCTGACTGAAATAACGTCCTATAAAATTGCAAAGACAAGCCCAAATGATCAGCATATGGGGAAGCATTAAAAGATAAGAAAACACAAAGAGAGATATTAAAAGCATTATGACAGCATTAGGACCAGAAAAAACTCAAGAAATATTAGTACTCCATGCTCTATCAGGTATATGATACAACAGGTTCACTAGCTAAGAAGGGAAACCATCTTTGTGAAAAATTTATAAGATTGCAGACAAAAATACTCTTGATGCTCAGTGTCATCTGGGATCAACCGAAGAATTTAATGCAAATGATAAAGTTGCTATTGAAGGATTTATTTGCTCCTTGTACATGCCGCTGGCCAAGATTTCAGATATTAGAGAACTTCGTTGGTTCATGTTTTCCAAGCAGTACGTCAAAATGAAATTTTGCCTCCTACAAGAGCATCTTTGTCCCCATATATTTGAAGAGCGCATTATCAGGTTTTAGTGGCGTCTTGCTGACCAGCAGCAGCCGAATTCACCATCACCGTTATACTTCGGATGGGAAAAGAAAGACAACTTCTATACTTCAGTTATGTGTACTTCCTTGTGCATCTGAATCCATCTTGAAATTAGTTCGATGCAGCTGCGAAAACGGCAAATGCATTGTTTCATGCAAATGCAAATCTTAAAACATTGCATGCACTGAACTTTGTATGTGTGGAGGTGATGAGGACTGATATGAAAAGCACAGCCAACAAAGCCATATTGATGACACTTTAAGTAAGACCTGTTTGTTTACTTTTAAATCCAAATTTTTTAATTAAAATCAGAGTTTAAATAATTTATTCATTACTTAGAGCACAAAAAATGTAAATAGTAAAATTGTCATTGCTTCCGATATTAAATAACGGAAGTTGTAAATTTTTTCTACACAAAAAAAAAATGCTTCTTATAACCCCAAAAACACGTGTATGCAAATAATTTTACAGGTTTTTTGGAACAATAAATTTGATTTTTATCGTACAAGCTTTCCAAAGTACTTTTAACTGCTATTGTTTACTAAAAAAAGTTCATAAAATCCGTATCGAAAATCAAAAATAACAAAATAAATAATTTATTTTATAAAGATAATTTGTTTTTAAATTTGAAATATAACAATATTAAAATATTAAATATATAATAAAAGTTGGAAACATTTCATAATATGCCTTAAAAATGAGTCAAACCGAAAATTTTCATCAATATCTAGTGCAGCCGCCATCTTGGATTAATGACGTCACACAGGCAGTCTGACACAAATTCAAGCAAAACACACGGTGAGGCATTGTTATATAGGCCATAAGGAATTCATTAGAATTGGTTTCACAATTTCCTCACGAAATTTCCCACGGAGAGTCTTTTACCCTAAGTATGCAACTGGACTAAAAGGTTCAACCGAAGTATGAGGAAGAGGCTTCTGAATTTGAATTTTTCTTTTCAACTTCCGATTACTTGACTTGAGTTTTAATAATCGGTTTCATATACGTTTTCAAATTCGGTATTTTCTGGCTTGTTTTTTTTTTTTTTTTTTCATTCTGTCTTTTAAATACATATCGCCCCTCATACATTTATAGCCCTCTTGAACAGCCATATTGCCCCTTTGATCGCCCCCAGATTGGGAACCACTGCACTAAATCATGTCCTCAGCTTCATCTTTGTGACAACGATTTCAATATCAGGCATTTTGTGATGTTTTCGACTCCTTTTTTGCGACTTTTAATACTCTTTGTCAGCTGCAGAAAAGTCACTGACACGATACACATGCCTATTCACCGGTCAAACTTTTGCCTTTGAAAAAAAAAAAAACACTTACAACATAGGCCACACTTGCAGCTTATTCATAAGATTTGCCTAACAAGCCTCCTGTTTGGTAGAAATATTTCAATTTTGTACGGTCAAGGCGGATGTCTCATTGGACAACTCATATTCCAAGTGGATGGGTCTTGGTTTTATTTCGTTCAGCAGCCCTTGTTCAGAGACAACAACGCTTCCTATAATTAATTTGAGTTGAAAATTGGCGAGAGTAAGGTTGCAATAAAAGAATGCAAAGCTTGTCATTTTTGCTTTTTCGCCGACTGAATGCAGTTATTGCTGCAACTAAAACATTTCAGATCTGAATAATCACATAACGAAAATATACTGGGAGTACATTTTTTTTTTTTCATATCGCCAAAATGTCGCTAAACTCGACAATATGACACGCGTCCTTTCTTCCTTCTCTACATATTTCAAGTAATGGTATCGTTTCTTCAAATGATTGTTAAGGGTCATTTGTTTGCGGTCGGACTATACTCTCTCCTATTTCCTATTTTCAATTCATGGTCAAATTTGTGCGATAAAATTATTTGTTTCTGCTGTTTGAAAAACAAAACGACGAATGTCATTGCCTGTTAGTCCGAAAAACCATTCTTCTAACCGAAATGTATGATGAACTGGGAAATAATTTCCAGCTGACTGTTTATGTTCTAGACCATTCATGTTGACACCATCAAATCTTCAGGGTAGTTATAGGTTTATCATGTATCAGATCAGAACAATTCGCCTGCGAAAAGCTTTCCTACAAGCAGCGAAGGCTCTATCAGTTTTTCTTTCTCCCATCAACATTATTTTTCTTTTTTTGACATTTTCCAAAACTAAGAAACATCAAAAACATAGCTGTAAGAAATGAAATAATAGATCAATGCTGTCAAAGTTAAAAAAATTACATTTTTTTAAACAAAACTAAAATTAAAGCTCCTTGCCAAAAAAAAAAAAAAAAAAACCTCTTCGGTGTTAAGACATTCCAATTTTGAAGAAATATTCTTAAAAAAAGACATTTTTATTATTTACGTTTTCGCTTATCCAGAGTTTTTCTTTCTTTCTTTTGGTTTTTCTTTCTTTCCTCTCTTTCTTTTTTCTTGCGTCAGTGTCGGCGAGGCTTCCCAAGGTCCGCGCCCCTAATTTCCAACTAGGCTGACAAGGCCTCTCATCGGGCCTGACCAACGGTCCAATGTTGCAACAAAAAATTTCAGTCTAATAAAGGAAAACATGCCATTTTTTATTCTTCTACTTATACCTTTTTGCGTAAATTTTATAATCACGCATGGAAATACATTTTTGTAAGGCATCTTAAAAACCGTTTTAATTACTGTAATAGCACTGACTTCAGTTTACATGTCTTAGTACTTCCACTAGATAGAAGTAGTGTTCGAAATAAGATTTTAGAAGTGTTAAACACAAATCACGTAACAACACAAGCTGCGTAGTTCGAAGACTGATGAAACTTCATCTTCGAATTCTGCGGACCTGCGGACCAAAGATTTTGCGTTTCCATTGCTAAAATGTAGCACTGAGTATGATAATAATTTTTATGCCTGAGGTCCAACTTGATTGGTCCAAAAAAGGAGATATTCTCCTACTAAAATATTCGAAGTTGTGCAAAGTAAACAACATATGTCTCAAAATTATCTTTAACGACTGCACTTTTTATAGAGATTGCTAAAAATAAAGGCAATCAAATAAATAAATAAACTCTACAATATGTGTGTACTATGAATAAGGAATATTATGACCATCCCCAAAAGTTCAGTTTTTGATGTCTAGTGATTTAAAACTACTCCATTCATCACAAATGCATAAAACGTTTTACGGGGATAGAAAACCTTCAGATTTTGAAGTTAAAAAAATATAATAGGATAAATCTTCAACAATTCTATTATTTTCTTGGATATAATTTTGCTTTATTTCAAGTAATAGGTGTAATCAATAAAAGAAAAAATGAAGAACAAATAATAAAGTAAAGCTTTTTTAGCCTTTAGCAAAATGTTAGCATGTCTCATGCATTCTAAAATCATTAAATATGTATATCTAAATGTTGTATTTTAAAATAAAACAGTTCTTAATATAATTTAATGCGGTTCCAAGCTACAAATGAGGTAAATTAACCTGTATTTATAAGCGTAAAACTAAAAAATAACAAAATAAATAAATAAATAAATAAAAGTAACTGAAATTCTGCGAAAACTGGATACAAAAGGCAAACGCATTTTAGGGAGTACAGCACTTATTATATAATTTGGAACTTGGTTTTTGCTTCTTTGCATTCTAAAAAGCATTTTGAAATGTTTCTTAATTGGATGGGTTTTGTTCAGTAAATTTAAAGTGCTTTATTTTTAACATAAAAGCAAACTGCAATCGGCTTTTTTTACGCGAAAGAGATTATTGAATTGTAAATACATTATTTTCATTCTTAATTTCAAATATTTATCTTTTATTTTGGAAATGATTAGTTTTTTTTCCCTCTATGTTTGTTAATGCAATTTAAAGCATAAAAACTGCATTTTTTCCAGTATTGCATAAGAACTTTTTATTTAATGTGTTCATTTATCTACTTATTTAAATAGTTACATTTTGATATCGTTTACATAATGCGTCACATAATATATTTTTTAATCAAAGGATTTTTCTTAAATGCTTTAAAGTCATTGAACAAAAAAGAAAAACACTTTTTGTCTTGCATGAGACAACTCTATATGGGTCATTCTTCAAAAAGTGTAACTTTTCTGTGACAACCTTTTTACTGTGAAAACTTTAAGGGACGATTCATTTAACAATGCTCTTTAATTTCGTCAAAAATATATCTATTCAAACCTACCAACAATATTTTAATAATATTTTTTATTTTATATACTTTTGATTCACAACATGTGAATTCTCACCTCCGTGCCATGTCACACACCTGGTGTGACTGTTTATGTTGCTTGATAATTTGTTTAATTAAAAGTATATTCTTATTTATTTATTATTCGTTTCACAAGTGTCTCAAATACTAATTGTTTAAGTGTATTCAATTTTTAAGTATTGTGTTTTAGTTCGTTTTAGTAGTTTAAGGAATCGTGTCACACAATAAATTCTCACCTCCGTTACCTAAACACAAAATGCCATTTCTCATTTACACGTGGCAGTAATGACATCACATTTTATTTTCAATGATTCAAGGGAGGTCCCTTGTTTATTTTCAACCATAAAGAAGGTGTGAGATTTTCGTCTAAAAACAAGAAGATAGATTTTGTTTCAAAAGCAAAGTGTGGTTATTAAGAATTCTCACCTCCGTAAACTTGAATTTCAGGGATGTAAATTAATGTCAAAAAAGAAGTGAACATGTTTTCATATGCTTATCATGTGCTGATTTTAGCAACGAAGAAAAAAATATTTCCTTGAAAAATGTATCCATTAGGCCTATATTAATGGTTAGTTCCTCACCTCTGTGAATCTCACCTCCGCAACAGACCTTATCAATGTCATTATTTCTTAGGTGAAAATAAATGATGGAGGGGAAATATATGTATCTTAGGCATTTTACCAAAGTTATAAATTGCCAGCATGTTATCAAATTTACTAAATACTATTTTCAACACACATTTGAGCTAAAAGGATAACTACTAATTAAGCTGTACTTTAATTAGGAGTGCTTAAGATTCCCACTAATCATTAAAATAGCTTAATGCTTGCGCAATTGACAAAACTGCTACTTTGATATTAAAATGGCCTCGATTTTTAAACATTAAAAGTTTTTTTCTTTTTTTTTTTATTTCTGTGAACGAGACATTTTTTAATTTTCTTTTATTTGTGAATAAAATAATTGGAGTTTAGCTGGACCATTGTTTGTGGTTACTTCAGTAGGTAACAATTTCATGTAAGAATGAAAATAAAAGAAAACAATTGGGAAAATATTTGCATTCAAAAGTTACATTTTCTGGAGTATGATCATATATTTCATTTGAAAATTTTCAAAAAGAAAAAAAAATGCCTAATAAATGTTTCGTTACCCATATATGTGTTCTCTTAGGCAAAAATGTTTTTTTTAATTACATTTCATTAAACATTGCTTTTGAAACAAAATTTAGAACTAATAAGTGCGTAGAACGAAACGAGCGATTTTCTGCGGAATGCTTATCTATGCGTATCTTTTTGAAACTTGCAATGAAAAATACTTGCTACGCAAAGTACATATTGGATTAGTATAATAAAAAGTACATATTGCTTAGTCCATTTTGCACTGATGTGACATTTTTGTGCATATATTTGTGTTTCACTCTCTGTATTTTAAACATAGGCTTTTAATTATAATATGCAGTAGAATTCCATTTGTCTGAATTGATTGGGACTGGACCCCATTCGAATAATCGAAGATTCGGATAATTCTACTTTTTTCGAAAGATGGTCTATTTCAAATTATTATTGAATTTATGTTAAAAATGAAAAAAAAAAAAACTATTTATAAAGAAAAGGGTTTGCTTGGAATGAAAGTCATTGCTTATTGAATACATATCTCTTTTTTACAAGTTTTACAGATGGAATAGCGCGAAGAAAAAAAATCCTGATTTTTCAAAACGCAGTACGTCTCCTTTTTTTTTTTTTTTTTTTTGTTTTTTTTTTCCTTTGAAATTCTGAAAGCGATTTGAATAATCAGCTTTTTGTACAGCAGGAGCTCGGAAATTGGAGTTGTACTGTATTCGAAGATAAGGAACCATTATGCATAATAATATGAAGCATCAACTAAAAAAAAAATTGTACTGAAAAAATAATGATTTGTACTTGTGGAAAAAGCTGTACGATCACCCGCAACACGTACAAATCATTGTTTTCTAAATGCAAAATAAACTTTTATGATACACACAAAACAATTTGTATCGCATTATGATATAAAACGATTCCTCATAATCGAATATGTCACAACTAAAAGGCAAAGTTTAAAGTTCCGGGAATAAAGGGTAAGTCTATGGGGGAAGATTTCATATCCATGTATATGAGTTGAGCAATATTAGTACAATTTTCTAAAATTGTTTCAATATGTTTAATAGATATTTTACTGGAATCAGAAAGTCTAAAGTTGTCGCCCAAAACTGTCCTGCACGTGTGAGGTAATCTTAATTTTTTAAATAACAACTAAATAGACCTTTAAAAAAAGGTGTTTGTTAAAAAATCACATAAAGTACATTTACTAGGTCAATAAATTTTCACCGTTAGTTTTAAATAATATGCACTTATATACGGTGGAATCACTAAATAAGAGACACTAAGAATACTAGATACTTTGTTCTTAAATAGAATTGTCCCTTCTTTGGCGGTATTTGAGTTAAATATATTAACTCAGTATAATTTTATAATAGACGAACAGTTTTAAAATTTAAGATTAAAAACTGAAAATGTGCTATACATCGGAACATTACTGAATAAATTCAGAGTTATTTTAATTTCAAAATTTATGTTTTTAATAATTAAAATTCGACATTATAAAGTTTGTAGCATACCGAAAATATTTTTAAGTAAATAGTTGCGTAAATTTCTTTGAGGTCATGTAATTTACGATGGAATTCAATGTCAAGTGCACAACAAAAGTGTACAACTATAGTGTACGCATTTTATGTTTTATACATAAAGTTTTTTAGGGGCCGTACACTATCCGTCAAAATTGAGCCTAAGTGAATAGATAGCCCAGATTGAAAAGCATGCATGTAAATTTAACCAAGAATTTACTATGCGTACATGCTTCATTAAGGACGATAAGTAGTTCGTGATTGCTCAAAAATGAAACAAATTATTTCTTATTTGCTATTGTAAAGGAGAAAACGTTCAACGTTAAATAAAGTGCTTAAAAGCAGCTTAATTGGGCTTTACTAGAAATATTTTAAGAATACACACATGCACACACATGTATATATATATATATACAAATATATATATATATATATATATATATATATATATATATATATATATATATATATGTTCCGGACTTGACATCCTACTAACAATCTTCCAATGTCTCTACGTAAAAATCTTCAAGAGAAAGTACTCGAAAATAATTTCCCAAGACGCTTCTAGGAGTCTTGTGTTTTTTTTTTCTTTTTAGTCTGCTTCATTTCTAAAGAAGGTGAAAGCAAAACAAATCGTGTTTTCTGTTTCCTTTCGAATTTGATAAAGTTTCTCCGAATTCCTCCGTCTGTTTATTTAAACATTATTGGAGCACCTTTTTTTTTTTTTTTTTCTCTTTCCCGTAAATAGCTTTTCAGTGCAACGTTCTGTTAGTGTTGCAGGGAAACTAATTCGCAACTTAAAGTTTCTATTTCTCGTTACAAATAGACAAGGGCAATTTAAAAGTTCAAATTTATAATTTGAAATGAAACATAATCGCTGAAGCTCACAAAGAAGACAGAAAATTACACTTTGTGTTTCAAATGTTAAAGACATTTTACTTGTTTTTTTATTTATATAAATATTGCTCTTATTACTTTTATTATTGGCAATTTGTTATGACGAAATATTCATTTGTTACAATATCATTTCCGCATATCTTCATGTTCATGTAAAAAAAACAACAAAGATATTATGAAATTTCTTATGCGTATTTAGAAATTCTATTGCATTTTATCGTGGGAAAAAAATCAACAAAGGTGAGCAAGCTTTTGTTGCACTAAAGCAAAATATAATACACTTATATCCTTAAAACTTAGAAAAATGATAACGCGTTTAAGAAAGAGGAAAAAAAAATTCTTCAACTTATGTAATTAAAATAAAATTATTAAAGTGATTATCTCTTGATTAAAGTGAAAAACTTACGTAAATAAAACCAACGTAAATTTCTGAAGAAAATACTGCATATAGCTATTTCAAGGCTACAATGGAGCGTCTTCATCAGTGCAAGAAGCTCACCAACATAACCAAAAGTCGCAAGAGAACTAACAACAACCACGTGGACACCGGTATTTATTCCAAAGAGGGTCAACCAGTAAGAATTCAGGACACAAGACATCAAACAACGAAGAAACCGAAAAAACAATTTTAAAAATTGCTTCCAAATACTATCATGAAAAAATGGAGTGCTGGAAAAATTATTGACTAGACAATGAGAATTTTTCCAACTATAGTAAGCTTCTTGGAAATCGAGGTCATAGACCGAGGAACATTTACAAATAATTGTTGCAGAAGAAAAATCAGCAAGTCCTATTTTAAGTGATATTTATATGCACTATTTTGAGGTTAAACTTTTTGAAACCATAACGTTTCCGTTCTATGCTCGGTATGTTTTTGTTTGCTTTGTTTTGCTTGGCCAAAACCATGATGATAATGATCTTTTACTTTCTACTCTAAATTCTATTGATCCTTGCATCCAATTCACTATTGAAATGGTAATTGAAAGTTCTCTTTCCTTTTTGGACATCTTTATTACTAAGCGTAATGATGAATTTAAGACTCCGGTGTTTGTAAGCTTTTTGCTATTACACTACCTCCTCAAGAATTTTCTTCTCATCCTCCAAACCAAAAGTTGGCCTCATTTAAGGCTTTTGTGTTTCGTGCTTTGAACATCTGTTCTTCCTCCAATTCTTTAAATGCTGAGCTTTCTTATCTTAAAGCAGTGACTTTCGATCGTGGTTATTCTCCTAGCATTGTTGATTCAATTTATAATAACCAAATAAAGCCCTCTCATTCTGGCAAGGTTTCTGATTCTAATGCTTTCTATACTATTGTTTTACCTTAATATCCAAAAGTTGCAAAGATTTTGAAGCGGTTTGGTTTCGATGCAGCTTTTTCTCCTGTAAATAAGATAAAGTTTTCAAACTTGAAGCATCCTTTTAATTGCCATAGCAACTAAGGTATTTATATCATCTCCTGCAAATGTGGACTTGGTTACGTCGGACAGATTAAACGTGCTCTCAAGCACCGTCTGAAAGAGCACGAAAATTATGTTAAACATAAAGAACTTGTTCCTTCTTCCATCGCTCAGCATTGCTGGACTTCTGGCCACTGTTTTGATTTTTCATCTGCAAAGATTATTTGTAAATGTTCCTCCGTCTATGACTTTGTTTTCTGGGAAGCTTACTATGATTGGAAAAATTCTCATTCTCTAGTCAATGATTTTTCCAGCACTCTATTTTTTCATGATATTTGGAAGCAAATTTTATAATAGCTTTTTCGGTTTCTTCGTTCTCTCTCACTCTTTTTGTCTCCTGGCTTCTGATTGGTTACCCCCCCCCCTTGCTCTGAGCCCAGGGGTTGACCTGTTGTTTGCTTGGTCGTTTGATGTCTTGTGTCCTGAATTCCTGCTGGTTGGCCCTCTTTGGTATAAATACCGATGTCCACGTGGCTGTTGTTAGTTCTGTCGCGACTTGTGGTTGAGATGGTGAGCTTCTTGCACTGATGAAGAGGCACCATTGTAGCCTTGAAATAGCTATATGCTGTATTTTCTTCAGAATGTGTGCTTTATTTACGTTGATTTTTCACTTTAATCATATTGTAGCACAAAACTGATATGACAATTTTTCATTTTGATTATCTCTTATTGGAGTTCCGATGCTGGAATATTTACGAATTCACCCCTGATATGTACATATGTGAGTAAGTGAGTGAGTGAGTAAACTCGCTGTTTGCAATATTTGAATTACTTGTACCTCAACTTTTTTGATTGACGAAAGTTTCTTCTATTACCACAAAACTCAAATCTAGTATTTTTGAAATTTATACTTTAATTAAAGTTGATTTTTCTCATATGTTTAGCAGCAAGGTGTAAGTTTTACTTCCAGTTTATAATTGTCTGAACTTTAATCGGAAACATAAAATGAAATTAAACTTTAAAATTATGATAAAAAATAGTGCTTCATGTTTCAAACTAATTGCTTACTTTTTCACCCTTATTTTGTTAAATACAGCGCTTATATTTCTTTTTAAAAAATTCCATTGTACTTAACGCAACGAAGTAAGAAAATATGTTAGAGTGCAACTATGATAATTATTCAAAGTGTCTTCCTCACTCATAGACACTCAACATTAAATGGACACATAAAATGACTGCACCGTGTACTCCAGAATGTCACCTTAAATTAATAGCAAGTTTGAAAGGGAAGCTTATCTGCTTCAAACACAACTCGCAAGAGCTCTTAATCAAAGGGAATATTAGAAATGCCTTTCAAAAGGCATGACGTGCATAAAGAAGTTATCTAGAAAGGATGGTGTCTTAGAAGTTGAAACACTAAATCCACGGTCCAAAACGAATACATTTTAAAGCTTCAGTTTACGAAAATTGCTTGAAGTGGCTGCTTAAGCTTTGAGAAACTTTGCACTTGATATTACAGTTTTTAAATTCGAAATTTTTGAAGTATTATGTAACATTTTCAAAATACCTTTTGTGATATTTAATGTGAGACGCGTAAGGTTTTTTTGTATGGTACTACTAGTTACTGTTTAAATTTTCCATTAGAATATTTTTTTTTTTTTTGAAGGCTCTTTGTTCGGTTAGCCATTTTGTATTGATGCACTTTTTGTTAAAAGTTATCCCAGCTATCGCTTTTTAAAAAAGTGTTTTCTTTTTTAATTGTTTATGAGGATTGATAAAGATTTACAACTAAAAATTTGTTACGACATTTGTTTGCACTAGATAAAAACCGAATGACTTGTAACAACTTGTAATACTTGTTTGCACTAGACAAAAACTGAGTGACTTGCAACTGAATTCGAAAATGTTGAATGGTTGTTGGTCATTTTTGCTGCTTCACGCAGCTTGGTAAATAGAAAGAATGTTCTTCCCCTTCTTAAGGTGGTGTTTCAAGTGCAAAATAGAAGCTTTGTAATTTTTTCCTTTAAAAACGTTTTTCAAATGTTTTTCAAAAAAAAATTTTTTTTTTTTTTTGGAAAAACTACAAATAGACCCAACACATTAGTGAATCTGGTTGAAGAAAAGGGCTACACATTTTTTTTTTGATCGGTGAGTGAAAGCTTTTTCAGTTTCTCTTTCTTCTTCAAAAAGAGAAACTCATTATAAATGAATTTAAAAAACTTTCAAAATGCTTTAAATATTTGAGTAATTTAAAGATGTCAGTTTTAGGAACGCTTTTTTTTTTTTTTTTTTTTTTTGAGTTACCTTTAGACACCCTACTTTATATAATTTTAGCTCATTTTTCAGCGATTTTGAAAGCTCTGACTTGTATGCAGAAATAATTAGGTTTTCAAGTCTGCTTTTTTCTCTCTCAACTGTTGGAAAGATTTACTATAAACTCTTATCTGTGTAACAAAATGGCTTCTCATATCCTCAAAATGATGGAATTGCATACACTCATGCATACAAAAGATGCTGCACTAACTAATTTTTTCTAACTTGAAATTAAACGTACTTTATTGTACAACGATTTCACTATACGTATCTAATGACTTTACCATAAACAATACGGTATTAGAGGGACAGAAAAGTGATGTTTTTTCCCCTCATTTATTTGAAACAAATTCCTATTTTAATCAATGACGAATTTACTCTTTATCAACAACTTTTTGTGATAAAGTGTAACAACTTTTTTTGTGTGAACAAATTTTCAACCCAAACCAATGAGTTTCGGACCAAGATATCTAGAGATGGTATTTTGGCTAACAGCCAAATTTTCAAGTTTTTGTCACGCAGCAACCAAAATAAATAGAAATCGGGTGATTCAATGTCGTGCGAGTTAATTTTTGCTATTTTAGCAGACATAGCATGGTTTTGAAGCATCTTTACTGAAGACAGCACTGCTTAAACGAAAACTGATGAATTGCGACGGATTGCCTGACCCGACATCGCACCATCTGATTTACCTATATTCCGATCACTATGACACAAAAAAAGAAATAAAAGAACTAACTAATATCCAAAGTTTCATCTCCAATCATTTTGCTTTGAAAACAACTTAATTATTAGTTATGGTAATTTTTACTTCACATAATTGATTAAAAATAAAACATTAAATATTAGTTTGTTTGAAAAAAAAACTGACATATTGCTTTCCGGTTCCCCTAATGCTATCTACATGTCACTTTTAAGTAGCATAACTGCTGGCAAATAACTTATCTTGTGGTTTTGCTTCAGCAAAGATAAAAGAATTATATTTTTCAAACTTTGCCATATATAGTACTTAAAAATATTTATAACTTTCACTTCCTAACAATTAATTTGAAGAAATGTAAAACCTCATTAATATCCATCTCAAAAGATATGACTCTTAGGCATGCAAAAATCCATTAATCTATAATTATTAGAGTAATTTATGCTTTTTGGCATCGTTCCTAATATCATGAAAACAGTTAGTGCATTTTTAACTTAAATTTATGATACACTAAACGGTTTTCACTTTTAAACTACGATGCATATATTGTTTTCCTTGACCGACAAAAAAAAGAAAAGAAGTTGTTGTCGTAAATACTACTACATGGTTTGATACAATTTTTCTGTAGCTTGCAATTACGCTATCATTTTTTTACTAACTTGCATTTGTTTTTCAAATAGCAACTATGTAAGATTAAATTTTTGGAAACTCTTATAAAATATTTGATATTCTAACTAAATGTTAAGTTTTTCTTAATATAAATAGCATAAAGTACATTTAAATGTACAAAGTGTTTATAAAGCACTGAAACTTACTTTTTTTTTTTTTTACTTTTTTTTATTATTTTTGAACCTTAGAATTACTGTTCAATTTGAATCCTCATTACTTTTGTATTTTGATCCTTATCTCATTGAGTTCCCCTCCCCCCTTGTTGGTACGATACTGGCTGAAGGCATGTAAATGGTGTTAACATTTACAACTGAAAATGGAGTTTACGAAAAAAAACGCCAGTTGCGTTGCGTAGATTTGATGTTCTTTCTTGGCACTTAACTCGCACAAAATTTCTTTTACATAACTGGTGCCTGATGGCGCAATAACAATATAATCAACAGTGGTACTCATGGGGGGAAATTTTAAAAATTTCAAAATCAAATTTTGGAACTTCAAGTATGCATTATTGATTTAGACCACAATTCTAACCAATGAACATCACATTATATTTTTTTTTTATTTTATTTATTTATTTATTTATTTTTTGCGTGTAGTGTTTTCTATAAAACTAGTTTTATTTATTCTTTTTTTTTTGCGTGTATTGTGTCAATTTCCTTGCCGGGGTGCGATATATTGCTGAACTCTAATACGACAGTTAATACCCATATAACGACTGTTCTGATTCCCTACCCCTGTCGTTCCTCCTCCCTTAGCAGGTAAATTTGCTCTGTTACGAAGGCTGACGCGAAGTTAAAGATCCTCTAAATTGTCTAAGAAATGCGAAAAGTTAACACGTAGAAGTTTATTTACGCTGTCAAAAAAACTTTATCAGTTAAGGATCAATATATATATATATATATATATATATAATTTAAAATGGTTTTTTTTTTTTAAATTATTATTTTTCATCAATGGAAGGTTATACCCTGTTCCTTTATGGTCAAAAAAAATATTTTCAAGAAAGAACACTGCGGATCTTGAAATAACACTTTTGCATGATTAATGGATTCATTTACTCAGAAAAATGTTTAAGTGAATAAATATGTCTATAGCAATGTTTATTGAAAAGACCAGGAAGCCGTGAACTTTTCATTATTATTCTTGTTAGAAATTCACCCGTCAAGGTATGACGGAAGAAAATTACTTGTACATCCAAGCGAAGCAATTGCCTATTCGGTGATATTTCGATAGTTGAAATTTTAACCCTAACTCCCGTGGATTAATCCTAAAATCCAGTAAATAGCTTTCATTGTTGATCACTTTTTCATTTCTTTATTCTCCTAAAATGAAAATTTTACAAGTAAAAATGTTAAATTACCGGATCCAGTTCAGCCTTGTCAAAATAAAACATTTCCCTGCGTGTCAAACATTGCCAAAAAATATTATTAAATTGTAAATAACTTTTTGAATTTATGGTGTTTCAACATTGAAATAATGCCGTCACGCATGCTATGGCGCGAGTTTCATTGTTGGTGACGTCAGGAGAGTTACTCGATCAGTGAATTGACTATTATATATATATATATATATATATATATATATATATATATATGAGGATTTGTTACCTAGAGCTTGTATATATAAAAAATGCAAGTAATTTTACCTTTCTCATACAGTTTTCTTTAAATGGTAAGTAAATGTTTTGACGTATTAACGACGATAATACATTTGAAATTCTAGAATCTTTACAGATAAATAGTGTTCCTTAATATGGATTGTTACCACTTTTTGATAGTTACGTTATTTTTATTGAGAAAGTATCATTTTTTAAATGCAGAAATTCAGTTGGTTCTAAAGCTTAAATGAGATTTAGTTTAAACTTTAAACGATGCTTTTCAATTAAAATTATTACTGGCTTTATAGTTTTTATCAAGCAGCTTTGCCTCCTATGTTATTTGAAAGACTTAGTTAAAGTTCAATTTTCAGAAATTTTCCAACTTAACAAAGAATTGTTTTGCACTTCAAGATTTGATTCTGACAATCTACAAAGGAAAAGAAGAAATTTTAAAATCTAAAAAGATATTTATTACACGAAGATAATAAATCAAATGGTTACAATCAAAAACAACCTGTTTAAGGAGCAAATTGTCAGAAAAAAAGTATTTTCTGTTTAAATCAATTTTGCGTGTACTGTTTTTTTTTTTTTTTTTTTTTTAATCTTTTTTTAGCACAAAGCATCTTTGATCACTTTTCATTTTCTTCAACATATGTTTATTTTTTTAAATACTTCAAAATAACAAACACGAAGATGAAAAAAAACTTAAAAAATGTAGACTTTTAATAAGGAGTTCAAATAACCAAATTCTCTTTCTTTCTTGTTTTGCAAGAATTACCTTTTTGTATTCCAACAAGAAGAAAAACACATTTCCACTGGAAAAAACTTCCAATACCTAAATTGTCAGATAATAATAATAATTTGTGAAAGTGTAGCAATTTCATTAATTCCAAAATTTCTATTTGATTATTTGATATCCATACATTAAGTCTTTCATTACAAGCTGACAACAGTAGTTAACGTTTATAAGTCCCCTATAAATGAAACATCTTAAATAGCAGCATTTGATATTTCAAATTAAGCGAAATTACTTCAAGTCGTTTCAGACAAATTAAAGTTTTCTCAATCAAGACATATTTTTTTCCATACTAAAAATCACGCAAAAAGAACATTATTGAATCGAAATATTTCAAAGATTTTCATACATGAAGCAAAAATCAAAAGATAACTTGTCTATACAAAAAGGTATGTGGGCAATCGCACAAAAGATATCATTCAGATACTGTATTAAATACAAAATTTAATAAATTTATACATTTTAAAAGAGACAAAATGACAGTGAAAATTATGCATATTAAAGGAATTCACTTAAATGTCTTAAGTTTAAGAAATTATTCAAATATGAGTTTGAAAGTAGTTATGACAAATTACCGCATGTAAGCGTTCAGGGAGAAATAAAAAAAGTGATAACGTACAAAAAACAATCATTTCGAAAGAAATTGCCAAGTGAGAAAAATAAATAAGAAAAAATGATTTGAAAGAATATCCATCGTAAATATTTTATCTAAACTTTTAAAATTAAATAATAAATTAATAATAACAAATATCCAATCTAGATAAAATTGCTAAAACAAAAAAAAAAATAAAAAGATCAGAGTTATCATCCTGAAAAAATAAATAAAACAAAACAGAAAAAATATCAATAAATGCAAATATTATTTTACATATGAAAAAATCAGTCAATACTATAAAATTAAACCATAGAAAAAATATATTTGACCATGCCACTATAGATCAAGCGTCATATCTGTAAATCACAAAGACCTGCTGCTCGCGGGGCTCACGAAGCTGATCCTTTTTAACCGTTGCTTTGCTTAATGAAACAAATCGAAAACAAAAATAATAATGACAATGTTACACATTCGGTGCCTTATATTCAGAAATTGGTTTCTGAATATCAAATGCATTTTATAAAGGGAGCAAAGGATTACAACAAAGGATAACAACAGTTGTTGTTTTTTAATTTTCTTTCCTTTTTTATTTCTTTACGTGATTTTTTGAAAATTTTTAAATTTTTCGAAAGTTTATACGTATTCAGCTGGTCCGAGAGAACCATTTTAAAATGAGGTGCCGCCCTCGGGTAAAAAAAGGTTG
Organism: Uloborus diversus; assembly: GCF_026930045.1. NCBI lineage: Eukaryota > Metazoa > Arthropoda > Arachnida > Araneae > Uloboridae > Uloborus > Uloborus diversus. The sequence goes on from NC_072736.1 coordinate 110,752,532, forward strand.
GGCTCCACTGGTAAAGACAACAGAATGAGAAACGTCAAAGTAAAACCAATAAGCAATCTTGGTTTCTCAAATCCGCTTCAGTATTTTAACATTCAATATTGATCTGTACAGCCCAAAAATGCATCTAAGTTCATTACGCATCAACTAAGGCAATCAACATAAGAAATGCGAATATGAATCAAAGTTCCATGTTTGAAGAAAATTGCTTCGTTATATTTAGATTTTTTTAAAATTAAATCTCTCGTGGATCAGCTTTACGAGTTGAGAGTTGGGTCTCTTTTCTTCCAATTACCTCAGATATATTACATCGGGAATTCTCCAGAGAAGAGTTTGGGACAAAAATAAGTCAACATTTACTTAAGCCCCTCGTTTCTTATTACGCCTACAGCAACTTGGGAGTCATTGCGTCCTCTTCCATTCGGCTGTATCACCTCAAACGTGTCGTTCCGGCTGCATTGCTTTTGATTGGATCTGTTTGCAAAGACATTTGGAGGAAGTTACGGTTAAATGAGTTTGTTATTAGGACGGATAGAAATTAATTAAATAGTACCTTAGAATGGGGGCTTAATTGGTTTGGTTATTATGAGCAAATTGAAGAACATTCGTTTTATGGAGATGGCTGTCCTTAAGTGTTCTTTAAAAAATATTTTTGAGACTCTCATAAATTTACTCAAAAGAATAATTTTAAACAGCACAACATACAAATAAGTACACTTTTAATGTAAAGATAGTTTATATAAAGGAAGAGAAAGGGATGACTGTAAGAGAAGATATGAACAAGGGTGGATTAGCAGGGTTCCGGAGTCGGAGGGGAAATGAATGACTCTGGCTCCGACTCCAAATTTGGAAATTTTAGAACCTTTGATCCAACTCCGACTCCTTTACCGCAAAATTATTCCGACTCTGACTCGGACTCCGCAAGTACTGGTAGAGTTGAGAACTTTGAGGGAAAATGACCGACTTCGACTCTGGAAAATTTAGAACCTTCGATTCCGACTTCTTTACTCCTAAATCAGTCTGACTCTGACTCAGACTACGCAAGTACTGGCAGAGTTGCGAACATTGAGTCAAAATGACCGACCCCGATTCTCGGAACTTTAAACCTTCAACTCCCGACTCCGACTCCAATTCCTTTACTCCAAAATCAATTTGATATTGTCTCTTCGACTCCGACTCCGACTCTACAGCCCTGCCATTGGCACTAGTCGATTTTTCAAATTTCTCTTTTGGCAAAAATAGAAAGTAATCATTTTTGTCATCGCCATGAGTCTTTCTGATTTTCATATTACAATGCGTATTTTAATGTTTTTTGATGATTCGAGCGCGGATTGTAAGCATATATTCCAAGGGTGGATTCAGAAACTCTTCAAGTAGGGGGGGAACAGACTTGAAGAGTTTCTTACCTCTTTCAAGTATACTGAATTGCGCACGCAAACACACGCACACACACACACACTAGGGTGCGTCTTATAATGCACTTTTTGAAAAAATTTTGAATTTCTTATGGGGCATCTCTTTAATTGCTTCCTTTTGATGAAAAAACACCCACTTAAAAGTTTCATGGAATTTGAACAAAATTTAGAGGTTGCTACCAGCGATTAAAATTACGTTCATTGTAAAAAAATAGAGAAAAAATATATACACGATTTTCTATTGCAATATTTGACATCAGCATGAAATTGGGTTGGTTAAGGTAGAAACATAACCCAAATACTTATTTCCTATACATACAAAAAAAAAAAAAAAATTCATGGTTTCTATGCTGTGTAATAATGTCAAACAAAAATCATGCAAAAGTTCCACTACGCCATTCATCTCATTGGTTTACAATTTCAGTCTTTTACCATTCATCAATTTTGTAATTTTTTCCCCCTTTGTTTCTAGTAATGTGAAATATACAAGCTTTTTTTCTGATTGCTACTCATCATCCAAACTATTTGATAATATCTCTTCAAAAAAACTTGATGAAAAGACCTTTATGGTGAAGAATCCGAATGTTAAAAATGAAATCCTCTATTTTTTCCCTTTGGTTTTAGTTCTACATCTGCTATTTAGTGTTTCATTGAAGGAGTTGTTCTTTTAGGTTTCTTTAAGAAAGTGACCAATTTGGAGTTTTTCTCTTCAGAAATGACACGTAGATGTCAAATAAAATTACTTGAAGCAATAGTTTCCTTTTTGTAATTGAAAATGCTTTTCAACAACATAAGACCAAATCTAGATAAACTTTTTTGCAAAATCTTGTTCTTCAGACTCAGAATAAGTCAAAGCACATTCAGTTACAACAGAGGCTAAAAAAAATACTTTCACTACAGTTGACTCAGATTCTTCACATGATTTTCTTTCTTTTAAAATTTCGACTTTTCACGCAAGTTCTGTTGCCTTTTTAAATAGAGATTTATTTGTTATCAATTTCGCCTTGTCCTCCTAGTTTTTTTTTTTTTTTTTCAGTTAGAAATAATTTCTCGCCTGGAAATGAAATCTTGCGTAATATATCATCAGCAAGGGCAAGGTCAAGCAAATAATCTAATGTTGTATTCCAATAATTTTGTTTTTGATTATTGAAATAGAACTCTTTTAATTTTCTTTTTCAGTTCTTAACTGATAACTTGTGTTTCTTTGAGTTGCTAACCAACAGTTAGTTATGAGGTTGAGAGTTGATTGTAGCTACAGTTAATAAACATGATTTAATAAAATATGAAATACTTTCAAAGTCAGTAACAATCTAATTTATTACTAATTAAAATTAATGACAAAAGATAACATAAATAAATATTATAATAATCGATGCAAAAAAAAAAAAAATATTTCAAATTTTGCAGCAACGGTAGCAACCTCTAAATTTTATTCAATTTTTATTTTTAAGATATGTCAATTTTTTTTCATTCAAAGGAACAAAATGAGAGGGTGCCTCATGAAAAAATAACATCTTCAAAAATAAGACGCACCCTAACACACACACACATATCTGTGTGTGTGTGTGAAAAACAAAAACATTCAACTCTTTTTGGGGTTGGAAAGAAAACTGGAGGACGGTTTTCTACAACTTTTTTACTAAAGACAAATGAAAGGAACTAGAGATGTAGCTAAAGATAGAAACTGTTTTAAACGTCACAAAGGGTACTCTGAAATTTCTTGCGATTTTAGAACTTCAATTTAGAAATATTCTTTGGACTAATTCTCATGTCTCCTACTTTTATGATCGTAGCTCGTCTAAAGTTGCGGTTTTTCTTCTTTTTTTAACTTCAGTTTCTAAAAATGTCCGAAGAATCCCAACAGAACTGTTATTTTTTCCGATAGCGTCGTTAAAGATGGGCTATATATAATCACGTTTTTGAAATTATAATTTCCGAAAAGGCCCGACAGAACCCCTCACCCTCCCTTTTCTTCATTAAAAGAAAAATAAAAGCATAATTTGTTCTTCACAAGGGATACGTTTAAAATTTCTAAGTGAGATTATTGAGTTGCAAAAATATAGTATGCCATTCTTTCGCAAAGGTATTTGAATTTTTCCTTGCAAGTATGTTTAAAGCAGAAAAAGTGTACTCCTGGTGAGTTCAATTTATTCTCATGGAGAAAGATTTTACTAAGATGGAAAGGTTGATAAAAAAAAGTTGCCACTGATTTTCTGTGGGTCGGACAATGGACAACAATGATGTGGATAGAAAGTAATATAATCTACTCAGTGTTTAACACTTTCCCCGGCTTCTTTTTTCTTACAGTTAATTTTTAATGTCAAATATGTTATATTTGTATTAATGATTTTTTTTTTAAATATAAATCCTTGAAATTTCGGACAAATTAACGATTTTTGTTTATTCGTCTGCTCTGTTACACAAAGAGATTAAATATTTTTTTAATAACTTTCATAAATTACTTATGTACAATTATACTTGGTTATACAAAAAATGAATTTTGAAAATTATTAGTTAGGGAAATTATTAAACTAATAAAAAAATTTTAAATATCATATGATTTGTTCTATTTTCTTATAAATGACCCCTGTATAGTGTCCAAATTATTGTTTTTCTTTGATCAATTTTAATTAATTGAGAGAAATTCCTTCTTCCATTTTCCTAAGTCACAATTTACAGTGAATGTTTAAGAAAGTAGCCTAGGACAAAAATAAATCAACCTTAACTTAAGTGCCTCATTTTTTATTATGTCTGGAGTAATTTTGGAGTCATTGCGATCGCTTTTATTCAGCTGCATCACTTCGAATTTGTCGTTCATGCTTCATTGCTTTTGATTGGAACCATTTGTAAAGAAATTGGGAAAAAGTTAGTTAAATGATTTAGTTCTTTGCAACAGAAAATGAAACTAAATATCAACTTAGAATAAGTAATTATTTCGATTTTATTTGTAAGCTTAAAATATACATTATTAGTTTTGCGAAAAACTGTCTTTTAGTGTTCTTTTTTTATTTTTAAGCTAGAATTTCATTAATGTTATTGAATTAACTATTATCTGAATAATTTTGTTTTGAGAAAGTTTATAAAACATCAGGTATTTGTTAGTTGGTTGTAGATTTCAAAGCCATGCATCAACTTAGCATTTCGTGAAAGTCTGTCTCTGCCAATACTGTTCGTTTGCTTCTAATGGGGTTATATACTACACTCCAGGATGTCCCATATCCAACTAACGCACGTGGTTTAAGTAGTTAGATGAAAGCCCCGAAAGCAGCTCCGTTTTTTGTACACACCAGGATCCGAGCGACCTTTGATCCAGCACCTTAAGAGGTATTGATTTGGAATACAGTAGACTTATGCTACAACGCAATTCGACTTACGCGAAACGGCTATAACGCGGTGTTTTTTACGAGTAACCACTTTTAGAGCTAACACTGCGTCCGCAACATGAAACTTTTCCAAACTAAAACGCGGTACTTAAGAGTTAGACTTTTTGTATTAACTGTTAAATATTATTTTCGTGGATGGACCGCGTCCTTAACAGCGGAAATCTTCACACCGTTCTAATCTTAACATTGCGTTCTGTTTCTTAATAACCACTCCGCATTTTTCATTCCAGATTTTTATTCCAAATATGAAAGGTGATGAAATATAATGGCAGTTAAGCGGGCTGTTTCATCTAGAGTGATGGAGGGGGGGGGGAGAGTTTCTGACAATTAAAGAAAAAGTAAAGAATTCTCGGTATGTTTGACCAACTAAATAGTGCGTCGAAAGTAACACAATTAGGTATGAGTGAATCTTCTGTACGTACAATTGAAAGTTCAGGAAAAAGAATCCGTAAAAGTTCAGAACTTAGTTTCATTATCAAAGATAGCATAGTGTTGTCAGAGCAAAATGCGAACATAATGAAAAGGGAAGTTGCTTTTGTATTGTCGATTAAAGAGACCAGGAAATTGGGTGTTCCCACAGATGGAAACCTTATAAGATAAAAAGTGAAGCAACTATATTTAGAAATTCATTAGGTTAATGATCTGATCGCGCAGCATAAATCATCTTCGTTTTTACGTTATGAATATAAATACTGTATCAACTGCTCAGTAATATCATTGTGCCCCATTTCTTATTACTACATACTGCACGTACCGTACTGTTTTTCTTTTTTCAATTTTTTGATTTTCTCTCTCTCTCTCTATCTATCTATCTCGCTCTCTCCCCCCCCCCCCCCCCCCACCCATTGATAATTGATTTTGTACTTCGTGACACTATTTTATGTTGAGTAACAGTTTTATTTTTGATACAGGTAAAAATTCATTTCTTTTCGTAAGAAATAGCATTATAAAGTTAATAAATGGTTTTAAATAGTTTGATGGGCGTTTAAAAATGTCTAAACTATTTGGGTATGTGCATAAAAAACATATCAGAAGCATCCCGGTTTTCACAACGCGAAAATGCGACTTACGCGAGGGGTCTTGGAATGCATCCCTCGCGTAAGTCGAGAGCATGGCAGACGTAACGTGAACCAGACACAATTAGCCCACATAGAAAGAGGATCTATGATCGTCAGGAATTGAACATGCATGCGATTCTCCATATACGAGTCAAATGCCTTATCAATTAGACCCCCACGGTCTTTTTTTTGACGGGGGTGCGTATTCACTTCGCGCCAGTTTCAGACCTAGTACATTCCCATACGACTGGTAACCATTCTTTCATGTGGTGGCGATGACCTTTGCCACTTGAAAAATTTGACGTCCAGTTGCGCAGACAGGTCAGATGCACGCACCTGGACTCTTATGATAAGGAATAACACTTAGAACTTAATTTATCCAAGGACATCAAATCCAACTAGATACTCAAGGGAGTTTTAACGTACAGCATGAGCGCCACTTCGCCATGGTGCTAGCCTCAGAACATTTTATTTATACAGAAGCTAAACAGTTTCACATACATAGAGGACTGCGTAACAAGCGTCTCTCCTCCGAGCACACATAGGAAATTATTTACAACACAGAAGAGAAGGAAATAACACATAGGGTAACCGCGGGACTCGAACCCATGATCTCCGGCCTAGAAGACGAAGTTTCTACCTCACAGCCACGGAGGTCATTAAAATTCTGCAGACATTCAGCGTAGCTTAATTTACAAACAGTTAGTCTAAAATATGCATTACGCACAGACGCTGATAAATAGTATAAGTTATTTGGTAGTTCCAGAAATTAAAATATTATTCTTTGTTTCACAAACTAAAGTATATATGAAACGATTTTTACTATGCGTTACTTGTTTCGTGTGTCACGATATTACGATTCATTTTTTCGATGAAAATTACAGTTATGCATATTTTTGCGTTAAAAGAAAGTCCTTCAGCAACCAGAAAAGAACTCTTTAGAGAAAAAAAATACGCATAAACGTTGATACAGAGAGAATATAGAAAAAAATATGAGTAAGAAATATAGAGTCAATGAAACATGCTACCATGTGCTAACAGCTGTTATGATTAAGGTCAATAGCTCCGTAATAGCAATATTATTAGTATTAAAGGAAAACACACTGAAGGCAACGAAAAGAATTGCAATGTGAAAAATTATGTATTTCAAGCAAACTTCAGAGGATGGCCAAATTATTAGACTCAAACAAACTTTTCTGTATTTTTATTGTTTTCTATTATGTTACATAGTTTAATTATTTGAACCCATTTTAAAGTTTATTCAAAAGATGAATTAAACATATTAAACGTAAAGTACCTTCTGATCGATACCATAAATATGTTTAAAAAAATTTAATATTTATTAACTTCGCCTTTTGCTACTATCACGGCTTGGACGCGACGTGGCATGCTTTCAATGCATGCTATGGCTACTTGAGTTACCTGGTATCATATATAAAGTCGTTACTTTTTCCCAAAAATCACACTGGCAAAAAGAAGCTTATAACTTGGCATTTTAACGGACACTGACACTAACGTCTGTCAAATTTTAAAAAAAATTTCAAAGCCAAAAAGTAAAGTGTTACCCGATTAAACTTTAAACTTTTAAATAACTTTAAAATGTGTTCAAATAAAAAACTATGTAGCAACAATAACAAACAATAAAAAAAATCAGAAATTTTTGTTTGAGTATAATAATTTGGTCACCCTCTGTAGTTTGCCTAGTAATTCATAAGAATGTACTCTGTGCTGAAAAACAACGGATTTAGAAAGCTTACCAGTACAGTCATTTATCAACAACTCGCTAATAATATAGAGGAAAAATAGAAGTTCAAGAAAAGAAATTCACCAAAAATCTAAAGTATTTGTTCCTCGGAACATGAAGCTTTGATTTATATGCACGTGTAGGATATTTTTCACATTTTCCGAAATTGGGTTCAGTCCAGAGCCGTTCTTAAAAACTTTATTATTTTTCAGAATTGAATCCGTATTTCATGGAATAAAAAATGATATGGAATGCAATAAGTGTCGAGGAAAATAGATTTTCTATTAGCTTTACCGTGAAGAATGATCGTATAACATGCTTTTCGTTGAATATTTCACGATTATTTTTCTAAGGAATTTATTTCGCCGTACATATAAAAATAGGCATAATTATATTTTTTGAAAGCATGCATACTATTAGCTGAGAACAAAAGATAATATTACATATTAAGTATGCACACGTTTACAAGAAACTGCTGACACGTGTTTCGGATTAACAAAAACGTCTTTTCAAAGCAAAAGAAGTAAAAATATGAAGAAAAAGACATCAGACAAAATACCTTTTCATCCATAAGCTCATTTTTTCTATTGAAAGAGAACCCTGAAACATGCGTCTGCGATCTCTGTAAATTTGTACATTTTAGCGTTGTATTGTTATTTTTTACTTTTCAGCACAAAGGTATTTGTTTATTGATTTATTAATTGAGTGTATAATCAGTTTAACTAATAAGTCAAACTAATGAATAGTATCTTTAAATAGTAGCGAAAAACTATTTGAATTTTAGCAATTTCCAAAAAAAATATTGGGAAAAAATGGATAACTATTAAAAAAAAAACGAGATTTTAAGAATATATTTCACGGTGCATGTATACTTACAGAGTTACTTTTCTTTTAGCTAAAGTATCAAAGATAAATTTAATGTATAATTAGCCGCCCCTCTCATTAATTATGATTTCAACAAGTGTTCATCTTCCTGGAGTTATCTAGCTGAAAAGAAAAAGGTTTTTGTTTTGCATTGAAAGAGGATAACTATGACGAATTATAGATAAATTATAGATAATGCAAAACGTTTAACATATACAATGAATTTTAATAAATCTCAAAAGTCTCTAACAAGAGATAGAGAGTTATTGCATTCCTTGTGACTGGAAAACACTTGACAATTAATATGCTTTGAGAGATTTATGTAGTTAATGGCAATAAAATATTCTTTGCACAATCACTGTGTACTGCATGAAATACACCGCCAGCTCCGTCAATTCCAGCCGAGGACTGCAGTTTCGTGCTTATTAGCACTCGTCAGCCCGACATAGGAAGTGACTGAGCTGGAGGTAGAAAACCAAGGAATCTCATCAATAAGGAATCATTAATTTTTGAGATATTATGCCTCTATTAATTCATAAAACCCAGTCAGAAAAAATAAATAAATCCCATAGCTTTATACTTGCATAGCTGTAACCTTCTAGCTCCCATTTGTTAATTTAGAGATAAAACTTCAAACCTACTAAAATATGGCAACTTCATTATTTCTCCAACGCCCTCGCATATTTCACTGAAATATGACAACATATGTTCTATTTCAAAGCGGATCGATAAGTGCGGAAAAAAAAACAACCAAGCAAAATTCATTCTCTCTTCTAAACATTTACAAACCTTTCCCCAATAATTGCACTGGAAGCTGGTGAGAAATGAGCTCCACATTTCACTTGACACCTGCTATAAAGTAAAAGGCGAATAACCAAAGACGACGTCTAATTCTTCAGCGAATCAAAAAAAAAAAGTATTTGCTCTCAAAACACATTCCAGATTTACGAGAGAGTGTTCATTATACTTTCCACCCCATTGGAAAACTTAGGTGAGTTATGGTTCCTTCGGTTCGGAAAACCGGGAAATATTTTTCTCAAAATAAATTTAATTTAAAACTTCTGGGATTTTTTTAAACATTATAACTTAACATTCATCTCCCCATTTTTTCTGGTAAACAAATTTTTATTTTTAAGTATTTATTATTACATGTAGTTAAGTTTGTAGTTATTAAGTTTCAAGTATATCAAGACTAAGAAAAAGAAAATAATCAAAATAGAATTAGTTTCGAATTAGATCTTTGATTTAACACTTGATTCGGTCACTGAAATATCTATATCGATACATAGATAGTCACTAACATACATACACGCACATAATTACTATGATTATGTATTACTATTATTATATGTATTTCTCTTAAATAAATTTGGCATGATATTGAAAAGTAGCTTGAATTTGCTTGATCTTTTCCATATGACTCCAACTACTTTTTTTTTGGTACACCTTTTCTATTAACGATTAATGTTTGTATCTTTAATTATTATCATTAATAATTTTATAAATATTATTGTTATTATTATTTTTATTATTATCGTCATTATTATTATTATCATCATTATTATTAGTAGTAGTCGTATTAGTAGTAGTAATTTTATTATACTTAAGCACTTTATCAGACACCCTTTATTTTTTTATTATTAATATTAGATCATTCATCATATAGCTATTCAACCACGATGAAATTTTAATGTATATATATATATATATATATATATATATATATATATATATATATATATATATATATATATATATATATATATATATATATTACGATTTTAATTCTGCTTTCAAACGAGCTGATGTGTACATCACATGCACTTTAAATGTCATTTCCCCATTATTGGCATTATTGGCATTTTTAATGCGATTCAATAGTTTACTCTCTAAATATCACCAACAGTGGCCAAATTAAAACCAGATTTTAAGAAAAGAAAAAATTCTATTAATTTGAATTTTTGGCATCTTGAATTCAAATTATGTTTTTCGCAATCACGAGCGTGTGTGTGTATGTATGCGCGTGTGTGTTTGTGTAGGCGCATGTGTGTGTTTGTGTAGGCGCATGTGTGTGTTTGTGTAGGCGCATATGTGTGGGTGCGTGTGTGTGTGAGTGTATGTATGTATGTATGCATGTGTGTGAGTGTTGTGTATGCAGTGCTGTGCGTGTACGCGCGTGTGGGCGTTCGTGTGTGTGTATGTAGGCATGTGTGTTTGTGTATGTATGAGTGTGTAGGAGTGTGTGTATGTGTGTGTAAGAGTGTGTGTATGTGTAGGTGTGTGTGTGTGTAGGTGTGTGTATGTATGCGTGTGTGTGTAGGATATGGACGTAACCTGGAGACGGTTTTCGCAAGAGGAGCAGCATCGTGAGGCCGGTCGACGAGACGGTGGTGCTGGCAGAGGGTGCTGGCGGGAAAATAAAATGATCGGAATTCAAAACAGTCAAATGAGAACAATAAGCAATCGTGATTGCTCAAAAAAAATTCATCGCCAAGTTGGCGACAAAACTTGGCGACAAAAATACTAGCGATATATCGCGAAGTATCCGCTAAATTATAACACCATGAATTCTTGAGAAAACTAGAAGAAATCTACTAAACTCAAACTCACTGCTTATAACTGAAATTTACTTCTTCTTTCTTGATTTTCTCACAGCGAAAAAAGTATTTACTCTGAAGATTTGAAACTTTTCAAAAATGTTAATTGAACATATTACTGTGATATAAACCTCGAAAATTTAATGTACATACAATATGTAATTTTGAAATAATGGGCAATTAAACTTAGGGGGTAAAAAACACGTTTTTCGGAGAAATTTTTCAAACATTTACCCATGAAACCTGTTTTTAGTTAATTATTTCAAAATTGGAGGGTTATATCACTATCTGGTATCTAACAAAGAGACAAACCCAAAAAGCTCTAAAAATTATGAAGAAGTGAATGCATTGGAGGTATTAAGTGGGTCAGAGACACATTTAGAAAAAAATTTTACCAAACAGCTTAGAGATTTGAAATTTTTTGCACTGATTCACCATCTATTTAATGAGCAAAATCATGACATAAGTGTTTTTAAAAATAATTTTGTAATTTAAATTTCATTATTATTATATTTATTTATTATTATTATTTGAAAAAAAATGGAATTGCTTTAAATTGCTAAAGCTCAAAATATTCTTGGTCAAATTTCTAGTTATGCACAAATATCTAAGCTTTAATTTTTATTTGACGATTTAAAAAATATTGATTTAATAAAAAATACTTGAAGAAAAACTTCGGAAAATTCAAACATAGTTTGTTTTTTTTTTAATCATATTTTTTGAAGTAAACGTTTTGTTTAGATTTGCCGAATACAAGTTAAAGTAAACTGTTTGAAAAAGATATGCTCCGAATTTCATTACTTTATCTTTATCAATTCTTGACTTATAAGCTTGAATGCAAAAAATCGGGAAAAATTGCATCATGGAGAAAAACGCGTTTAAAGTTTTGAAGTTAAGTATAATATTGGTCAAATGAGTGCAACCAAAATAATTATATCTTTCGTTCTATATAAGATAGAAACAAGATTCAAACGTCCTTTTAGGCAGAGAAAAACGGGAAAGGTTTTTAAATGATGTTTAAAAAAATGCAAATTTAACGATTTTTGCTTCTCGGACCCAATTAAGGGAATTGTAGTTTTTTGCTAAATATAGGACTTTTTTACTTTGAAAAAATCTATAGATTTTTTTTTCAACAAATTAGTTCTCAAAATATGTGTTATTTATGTCATATTATATAATCGTATAAAGTTTTAGAAAGGTGTAATGAATATTGAAGCATAAAATATTTAGAGTGTTCGCCTAACTTGAAGTCAATAAAAAATACATTTGCTTTCTAATTAACATGAATATGCTACATTACGCCATGACTATTGAAGATGATAGAGCATTATGAACAAAGAATTAACTGCCATTATGCATATACGTTGACGAACACGTAATTCATGCAAGAGCCTTTGGTTGTCATGCTAAATTATAAACGGTTTAGAAATTGCATTCATTTAAATTCAAATGCATATCGGCATGGAATCAAAGGATTTCCTGGAGTAATAAATTGTTCAGACCCTTGCTGAGATCCTACAGTAAATTTAAGCAAGTTTCAGAATGTATAACATAATATTTGTACAAGATGTATACAAACATTATGTTGTTTATATATTACACAGTTAGATGCACAGTATAATTGTGCAATATTATATAATTGTGTAATTAATAAAATTCATACAAAAATAGAATGTAAGGTCATGCTATTCAATTGTATTGGTATCTTTTCAATCTAGTATTGAACATGTACTCCGCCGTGTGCAGGTAAACGGCAGTATCTGTATAAATGAGTTTTCGAGATATTTGAAGAAATATGTAGTGGATTCGATACTAACAATAGGGAAATGATAGAATTAGATGTTTTTTTCGCACCTTTTTTCAGTGGAATTAAAATAAGTGAGTTTGTACAGTAAAAATAACGTACAATAGATGACAAAAATGCAGAAAAAAAAAGAAAAATTGAAAAATTTCAGTTACAGCGCTTTATTTTCACACGGCAGTATAGAACCCCATGCTTAATCGTCATATTTTTCTATTTAAAAATGTAAAACAAAGTGCAATGAAAACCTCTTGTTTTTGAGTGCCATAACTTCTCCTTATAAATCTTAGAAGTTAAAATAAACGGCAATCTTACTAATAAAACGATTAAGTCACTCAAATAAAATGCAAAACATCAAAGTTTTTTTTTTTTTTTTGACATTTTTTGCTTCATTTGCGTTCATTATTCCTTTTAATTTATAATTCAATGCAAACAAATTTTCACTATTTTTTCTACACAACCTAAGGATTGATGAATTTGGGACTACTTAATGTTTTTTTTTTCAGTACAAACTTTGTTTTTTTTTTAAAATAGTTTTTAATTTTCGTCTTCTCTCTCTCTCTCTCTTTTTTTCTTTTTTAAAAGTAGTTCAGTCTCAAATTACTTCTCCAATTAACGCCAATCTCACTTCTCCGGTTTTAAATGAATACAATAAAACTTATTCAAGGCAAAACATGAATAGGGAGGACTCTTTCTCAGCGTGAACAAATTACAAAGTTTCGGCAAGAGGAATATAGAATTACAGTGCTATAATGGAAAACTCTCTTATTCAGTTTTATTTGTATCTAGTTATGCCTGAATATTCAGATCTAAAGAGGAAAGCTAAAAAAAAATATTTTTATTAAAAAGTGCACTTCTGAATAATTTATTTGCTCCGTAATTTTTTACGAGAAACAACCCAGAAACGAAGAAACAAATATACTTCATAAGTTTGATCATACGGGAAATTTTGAATTTGTAAAATAAAGCTGACAATATTTTTACCTAAGCGTCTGGAAACAACTCAATGGTAACAGAGTTTTATCGCATCTTCACATAGATAGGTTTAAAAAACAAGTGAACACAATATTAAAAGACGTTTCTTGATTTTCTACCAAAAATCTTCTTGTGAATATATATATATATATATATATATATATATATATATATATATATATATATATATATATATATATATATAAACACACACACACACATATATATATATATATATATATATGTCACTTGAGGGAAGGAATATATATATATATATTCCTTCCCTCAAGTGACAGTGTAGATTGGAGGAGCGTGACAAAATGTGTGAAGTGTTTGGCAATAACACATATAAGTACATGACAAGAAGCAATCTGTTTACCAATCAATTTGACTAACTAAAACTGAATTCAGTAGTGCAACAACACTAGTCTATAGCAATGGTGCTTGTGGACGTAGTAGTAAAATTAAAAACAATTGGGCTGTCAATCAATTATTGCTATCCTATTAGTAGTAAAAAATCCATAGATTTTGTGGGATTGAAACTTAGTTTGGGAGTTGCAGAAATATTCCATAAAACACTTAGAGCACAATTGATATAATTTTCCAGTTCCTACAAGTCAGACCCAAATTCCCAAAGAACAATACCGTTTGCGAACAGTCCCATTTCATATCTCTTAGAAATGACAATTTCAATTCCTGCTAGAAAGAGTGTATGCAAAGTAGAACTTAAACCTGTCACCACCGGTTTTCCTTGGCGTAATTTAAACTCCTTAAGATGGTATCATTAAACCTGATTCTTGTATGCCTTTGCCTTTAGGGTTTTATAAAATCTATTATGGATTTTAATGTGCATCTCTTCTTTTAAAGAGCTATTACAGCATCACGGGTTGACTAATTTTACGGATGCAAACGTCCTATCTGATAATCATAATGTCATGAAGTTACATTATAATATCCACAAATGATTACATTTTATGCAATATAGTTCAGTGAAACGCATTGTAATTCATGCATTAATCAATTTAAGCCAACTATTGTTTTCAAAAATTCCAAAACAAAAATTTAGAAATAGTTTTAATCTGTAAAAAAATTATTTTGCATTGTTACTATACATATTTTTAAATGTTGCAATAGTTCTATGGCAACAATAATAAAATATGATGTTATTTATGTAGCTGAGCGGGTGATCTAAGTGCCCAACTATCTCAAGCCAAACTGAAAGCAAAATCAACTGTATCAAGAAAAGAAACTACAGTCGAACTCGCTTATAACAGCCCTAATTTAACGAGAACCCGATTGTACGAAGCAATCACATTTATACTAGGTTGGTAAAATGTTTTGTCAATGTGAGCATAACTTGATTTTAAAAAACGAAACTCGCTTAAAGCAAGCAATTCTTTTCTATTCATAAAATTCCAAAAAACTTCCAGCTCAGCTTATCCTTTGTTTGAAAAATTCCTTTAATATTCCGGAATCAACCGAAAGTTAGCGATGAAGCATAACTCCTGAGAACAAGTCATAACAGCATTTGTTTTTTTTTTTTTTTTGTTTTCTTCTTTTTTTTTCTTGAATCTGTAGAGAAGAGAAGCATTTGTTAATAATTTATTTGCTGACAGCCAGTGTTGTCACCTCGAGTACTTAATTCCCAGGATAATTTACCTCAAATTCGAGCAAAATCAGATGAAATATAATAATAATGAAAGCGACTACAATTAGGACGCATGTAAAGAATTTAAAGCTCAACCACCCTTGACATTGTCAATGACTTTTGATGTACAGATACCTTTCAAACGTTTTCAAAGCCAGGGCTACAAATGACGGTGTGTACCGGGTCATGAATATTTGTCTGCAATGCATATATTTCCCGGCTTACATAGCACAAATGAGAAACAATAAGACAATTTAAATAAAATTAACTAACTTCTTTGGTACTGTACAGAAATTCAAAAAAACAAAACTAAAAAAAGTATGTACGCGCTTTCACGATTTTTTTAACGAACCCATTTTTTACAAACACTTGATTATGACGACCATATCACTTCTCCTTCGGAATCGTTATAAGCAAATTTGACTGTATTATGATTATTCCATTAGGGTGTTCATAAGACGATACGAGTCTGCACGATACACCTGACAGAAACAAAAACGATTCAGACATGCAATTAAAATATGAATGATGACTCTGGTGTAAGAATTAATGGTTTTTCTTTTTTGAATGCTGAATGCTGCATCAGACTGCTCTTTCTGTGACTTTCCTTCAGAAATAAAGATTTTGAGGTACATCTTGTTTATATTAAAGCTCTGCACATACGATTAAGAAATTAATACGTTTTATTCAGTCTCAACCTATACTAATATCACCCCTTAATAACATCACCAAAGCAGATAGAGTTTTGAAAATATTAAAACATTCAAATACGAGCAAAAAAAAATTTGTGATTTATTCAACCGGGGATGGATGATAATTAAAGAAAATACTTTTTTTCTTTAAAAAAAATTTATATTACATTCTATGTATTACTCTATTATATAATACGTAGTGAAAACCGAAGAAAAACAATTCGTACACGTACATTGGCAATAATAATAATATGAAGGTATATAGAATGTACGGATCATATTTCCAAAGAAAATATAAATAAATAGAAGGAAACTGAATTTACACGAAATAAAGTATGAAATAAAATCATATTGTCTAGGACATTTAAGTTCTTTTAATTAAAAAAAATCAAAAAATGAAAAATATCACATGTTATTGAACTTTCCAAAAGATATTTTACATATTTTTTGCTTGCGTTTTTGAATAGCATTCGCTAAAATTGCTAGTTGAAAACGCATCGCTGCTATGTAAAAATGCATATTTGTTAAATGAAGAGTAAATAAACTTAAGTAAACACTTTTTAAAAAATTTTCCCCCCTCTTTTAAAAAAAAAAATCTATTTTGTATTTTGATTAACGGATTAATAATCCGGAATTCAAAAATAAAAAACGTGTCACCCATATCAAAAATGTATCTTAAAAATCTTCAAACTTTCTTACTTACCTAAAACAATCAGGAAGTAGCCAAAAAACGAGTAATCCTAAAATTTCTCTTTTTTTTTTTTTTTTTTTTTTTTTTCGCTCGTGGCACAACCTATTGACAGCCAAATGACGAAACCAAACGCCGGTTGTCAAAAAAAATCACCAGACGAAACACAGCACAACACAACTAGCCACAAGTCCAATCAACAATGCATATTTCGCATCCTGGAGCTTTCAAATTTTATGAGAATGTTCCATCAAAAAGAAACAAAAGGAGCACCGGGGATTTTTAAAAAGTCCGGCGGATGCGGTTCGCTCGCATCGCGCGGCTATCCCGCAATGCCTCAGCATCAATTGGCGCTGTCTCCTCACGTGAATGGATGTCTGGACGAGAGATGGGGGGTGCAGCTTTACGCACGGAAAGGAAGGTTCATTTTTCTAGAAGGGGAGGAAGACTTCAAAAGGAGAAAGTGATCCCTTAGAAGTTTTCCTCAGAAAAGAGTTGTTTCCGTGTTTTGAGAGCAAGGGAGAAAAATCAAAGAGAAATATTTTCTGATGTTTTTCTAGTTATTGATCCATGCATATGTTGTTTTAACTTCTGAATTCCATACAGATTATAACAAATCTCTTAAAAGGGGGAAATATATTTAAAAACGTAATCATAGACAGGTCTGCCGCCCGCATGGGGAAGGGGGCATGGCGCAGACTGCGCCAGTGAAATGTTTAGGGAGGGATGTTTTGAGAGGTAATTTTCTATATTTTGGGAAGGCTCTTGCTTTTAAGGGGGGTCTTTACGATATTTATGTGGGTGTGCCATTGGATTTAGGGGGGGGGGGCAACCCTTGTCATAGAGAACCTTTTAAGTACATAATTTATGCATGTCAAGTATATAAAATAATATTTCGAATATTTTTCATTTATCTTTTAGTTCTGTTTCTCAACTGAACCATGAATATTTATTTCAAATGCAATTTTTTTAAGTAGCAATAATTTAAATTATAGTTGATACCTAAAAACTTTTTAAAACATAGAAGCAGAAACTTTGGTGCTCATAAACAGAATCATATGGAGCCTTCTAACATGACAAGAGTCTTAGTGCATGATTGATGCATAAAAACAAAATTTAGGCTCATTTTCACTTACATAAAATACACCGCCAGCTCAGTCATTCCATCCGAGGACTGCAGTTTCGTGCTATTAGCACTCATCAGCCCGGAATAGGAAGTGACTGAGATGGAGGTGGAAAACCTCTAGGCCAAGATATTCAAACAAACTGATAGCTAATATAAAATTAGTACAGACCAGACGAGTGACGGAAACAATGGTTCAGTTCAACTCGAAGATTGAAGGCGAGGCATAGTATTTTCAATAAGTTACCGCATCCTAGCCAGAGAAGGCAGAAATACACAACATACATTTCATTCATTTATTATTTTAGCTCATTTTCTTTACTAAATCCTTTACTAATAACATAATCCAATGGTCCTCGCGGATATCTCCTGTTGGCAAAGGGGTGTACACTCCTGTTTGGTTTTAGGAGTGTTTTGGAGGGAAGTTATAAGCTATGAATAAATGGTTACTAATTAAATTAGTAGCAATTATGAGCCTAAACCAGAGGTAATAAATAATACCTGACTCAAGCACACACAGATACATTAAAAAAAAAAAATCCTGCATGTTATTATTTTTAAGTTATTTAGTTTGAAGAAAAACTTTGAATGAGGAATAAAAATTTGAACAATATTTACGTGTTATTTGCATTGACCAGGACTTTTTTCGAAAGTCTTTTTTTTTCTTGTTTTTAACCTTGTTGTAAAAATCCTCACAAGCTAATCCAATATAAATTTTATAGGTCAATGATCAACGTTACAAATCTGTACCTCGGAGTCAGACGTAAGGCATATAATCGCTACTTTACAGGAAATAGGGAAAACGTTTGTCTGGTGCATACACTGTATACAAATGCAGTAATAAACAGAAAATCGCAATTTTTGGACTTGTGTCAGTCTTGCTCTGAAGTACAGAAATGACAAAGTAATTATCCTAATAATCCTTCACAGTTTCCTGTTTTCAGACTTTTTTATTCCTCCGTTATCAAATTTATCATTTACCTGGACGTGAAGTAAACCAGCCGGGACACCGGGATTTTTTCTGAAAACCAAGGCTGTCTCGATCAAACCGGGATGTCTAGCAAGCCTAGTCAACACCATTCTTACTCATAATGAGTTACTTTTAACATTATTGTGCATTTTTTAACATTATGGTGCATTTTTGTTTTTTTATGCGTATATAAGTTAAGTTTTGCTTGAAATAAGTAAAATTTTCAAGACAGTAGCCTTTTTTTTTTACTCCCTTTCAGGTGAAACATGTTAAAATATCACTATCATAAAGTGCAAAAGCAGTTATAGTTTACGTACTTTCAGGTAAAATACGTTAAAATATGATTACCATACACTGCAAATGTTATAAACATGTGGATAGTAAAGATAGAGTGAGGATAAAATGACACTATAAGGGTTTTATTTCTAATACTTTAGATGCTTAATTGTTTGGAAATGAATTTTTTAATTATTCTATTATTCTATAAGTTTAACTGAAACTCATTAGAAAAATCAATTCATACGTATTTAAAAAATCGTTCAATTATTTAGCAGTTTCAGCATATTTGTTTTGATTTTAGATAATAAATTTAAAGACATATTAATTAATCTATTCATTCATGAATCAAAATCAAGAAAAACTACCAAAAAAAAACTTCATTCATAAAAGTTGTCACATTTGCAAACTTAACCCTCCATATCTTTAAAATAAGAGAAGGTGTTTTGTGAACTTTAGAAGTTTAACAAACATACATACCTTGCCATTCTAAAAAAAAAAATAATAATAACAAATTGTAGCTCCTGTGAAAACTTTAAAAATTGAAAAGATTGATTGAATGCAAGATAACACCTTTCTGAAAAATTGCTCATATGAGGCAATGAGAAGCAAAGGGATGTAAATGCCAAAATAAAAGATTTGGAGATAACCAGTACAAATGGTGAATGAACATCTCCTTCGTCTTGAGGCGAGAGATAGTACTAGTAGCCCTGGTAGGTGCTGCTGTACAGCATGATTTAGAAATATTTTTAACGAAAGCCTACCGAGGACCTCATCTTTAAACGCGTTTTACATAAACTTTAAACTATCCACTTGCATCCCTTTGCTTTTCACTGCCTTATATGTGTTTCAACTGCAATAATTTTAGTGCACGATTTTTATTCAACGACACATTATGTCTATCAAATGTCTGAAAAACTTGAATAAATAAGTAAAATAAATCATGGAGGCATAACCTGTTAAATATACGATGGATACCGGTTAACTAAATTTAGATTTTTTATTTATTTCTTCACTTTTATGGATGTCTAGACGAGAGGTACGGGGAGCAGCTTTACAAGCGGAAGTATGGATATTTTTCTTCGAGGAGAGGAAGACTTCAAAAGGAGAAAATGATCTCCAAGAACTTTTCTTGCGCTAAGAGTTGTGTTTCCGTGTTTAGGCTGCAAAAGGAAAGGCAAATATCAGACAGATATATTTTTGAGTTTTTTAATGATCCATGTATACTGCTATGGGGCAGTTTCTACAAAAGTTTCACTTTTAAAAAAAATTTATTTATTTATTTATTTTTTTGCGTTTTTGTCATTAGTTGTACTTTAGCTTTGTTGTACCAAAGCTTCACTCGATATACTTTTTTTATAGCGTATCGAGAAACGAATCGAGTGAAGCCTTGGCTGTACAGTAGGGTGGGTCGAAAGAAAAGGATTTTTTTTTTATTTCGAGTCGCGTTACCTCTCCAAAGTTGTAGTTTGGTATCCTCAATTGGGGAAAAAAAATTTAAAAATCTAATTTGACATCTTCAGTTCACGCAAGACGCAGAAAGTTTCAAAAAATTTGTTTAAAACTGAAATTTTCAGAATATAATAAAATTTGTTTTTTGTATTTTTTCATTACGCAACAGATCTTTCGTCCGCGCATACGTTTTAAATTAGGCACCAAATTTCAGGAAATTTTAGCTCAATTTAAGGCATATGCCCAAACGAAAGATCTTATGTAAAAGCTATAAAATATTTTTTTAGGTTCAAACAACGCTATTACTGACAATTTATGGCTGTTACCTTATAAAAATATTTTTTTTAAAAACTAATTTTATTAGTTTTTAAAAAAGTCACTTTTTTTAAAAATTTTCAGCCTTATACGCGAGCTAAAGATGTCTTTTTTTTTTTTTTTTTTTTTTTTTTTTTCAAATTTTCCCCAATTGAGGATATCAAACTACAACTTTTGAAAGGTAATGCGATTCCGAAATAGAAAAAAGTTTCGGCTGAAAATAAAGCACGAAAATAACGTCAAATTCCAACTTTTCACTACTGTTAGTATGGAATCCTAAACACGTTTCTCCCAACAAATACAAAAACTCATTTCCGCAGATACTGTCTTTTACCTTTCCACAATTGCACGATATCTATGCAGTGATGCGTTACATTATACTAAGCGCCAAAAAAACTAAGTAAATAATGTATCACTTCTATTTAACAATACCCGATTTAATGATTTCGTCAACTTAAGGATATATTTCACTGGTCCGAATTTGACTGCATTGAACGTTTATGCTTCTCGATTTAACGAATTCCTTAATTTAACGATTTCTTTTTCCTGTTCCTTTACAATAGTTAAATCGAATATTTACTGTAATTACAAACTGAATCACAGATACGACATAAAACCTTTTCAATATATATTTAGTTGGATAAAAGCGCCAGATGTCTTTTATTTTTGTCCTTCTCAACCAACATGATTACGAATGAGATAGTATTATTAATTTTATAATGAAATTCAGGATTCTAGGAATAGAATCATTTGAGTTTATAATCTTATCCAAAATGCGTAGCTAAATTTTTATTTTTTTTTTTCAAATTTAAGAAAGGTGTGTTTGCACGAAATGACATTTATTGCAGCGTCCCACATAAAACGAGCTCATGTGTGTGAATCACATAACTTCCTTTTACTCCAATTTAAAGATAATAGTGCCTCGGAGTGAGCAAAAAAACCCTTTAGATACTTTCGTTTCAAGTCTGTTGCGAACCGAAGCAAAGAAAACGTTTTATACAGATAATTTTTTTCCAATATTGCTAGTTTTAATGTGATTCAATGGTTAACTCTCTAAATATCACCAATATGGCCAAATTGAAACCAGATTTTAAAAAACCCACCAAATTCGTTGCCAAGTTGGCGACAAAACTTGGCGACCAAAAGCTTGGCAAAATATTGCCAAGTGTTTACCAAATCATAGCACCGATACATATTAATTAAATTTAGATTTTTTAAATCCTTTTTAGGTTCATTTTATTTATTGATTTCCGGCAGATGTGTTTCAACTGCTAGACTTTTATTACGCAATTTTATTTCGCAATACATTATGCGTCTTATCTTTCAAGTATAAAAACTAAGAATGCAGAATTTCTATAACGCTGTCCTACAATCTGTCGGCGTTTCATACTAAGGCATTGTACAGAATGCAGAGCTTCGTACATTGATAATAAGATACATTATGTAATGCTGCAATAAAAACCGTAGAAGAAAGACCAGAATATACTTTGTCCCTCTCTTATTTGTCTTCATTTATTCTCGCTGTGTACGTTTTACTCAGATATTTCCCGAGATTTATATTTATCATTTCCAGTGCATAAACTAAATTGTTAAAAATATCATACACTTCATTAAATAAATTAAGAAATTTAACGGTGTTGCAAAGAAGCGGATACATGCCTTTAAAAACACGTGAAACACATTTCCGCAAGAAGACTTTTAAAAGATCAATATTTTTTTGTTTTTTTAATTGAATGAAAACAGTTGTTTTAAGGCTTTGGATTACCTTTCTAAAACAAAAATTCGTCTTTTAAAATTTTTTCGAAGGTTTCTTTTAAGAAGTTCTTGAATTTATTTCTTTTAAGTAGTTATTCAAGTCATTTCTTTTAAGTAGTTATTTTAAGTGTTTTTACAAAAGATCTCTAAATATTTTGTAAATTATTTATTTAGTTTTTGATTCCTTGTGATTTTATAACAGTCTCATGGTTAACGATTTTCAATCGATTCTCTTGTACTGTTATGGACTGTTTTTTTTTTTTTTTTTCAGTGTGTATTATATCGAAATAAAAATACTATTTCTGTGAAAAAGTTCCAAAAAACTTACTATTGGTACTTATTAATAGGTTTAATCTTTGTTATACATTTAATTGTTGCGAAAATGACAAAAAATTGATTTTTTTCACCTTTCTTGACCTGTAATTTAAATGCAGTCAAAATGTTTTTCGCCAAGTTAACAAGGAACATGTTTCAATTAAACGCTTATTTTTCCACGAAAAAAGCGTAATTACCTACTTTCCTCTCTGTCATCTAAAGCAAATGAATCTACCAATAATTAGTTTTGTGCCCACGATTAATTTTCTCCCAAGAATATCAAAGACAAGACTTTATTTTTATAATGTAGTTCTTTTTGTCTCTAGTTTCCCTGCGTGAAACCAAAAAAAAATGTCTTATAATTAAACTTAACGGAAGTCAAGTAGATAATGGCTAGACTGTGATTGTAAAGTTAATTAACTTTTATAATTTGAATGCTCATTCATTTCTTCCTTAATTCTCTTTATGTAAAAATAATTAAGTACACTGATATCTTGTTTCGGTTGAGTTATCTCAAAAATTGCAATTTACAAAACTGAACCGGTGTCTTCCCAGTTTCGCCGACACGAAATCCCCCCCCCCCCCCACTGTTTTTCAGTTTTAATAACACCTTTTGATATATTAAAAGGGGGAGGAAGTTTGAAATGTCAGAAACACTGGGGATAAACCAAGTGAACCAAATCCCAAAACAACAAAGAAGTAAATTTAAGAAGTTCTACTGGTCTCTATATTTAAATTCAAAATATTATGTTATTAAAGTACGAGAAAGTCGCCCGTCATGATATGACGGGTGAAAATTGCTTTTACTCTCTTACATTTGAACGAAGCCATTTTGCCTGTTTTGTGATATTTTAATTGTTGAAATTGTAACCTTAACTCCAGTGGATTAACCCTAAACTCCAGTAGGTAGCATTCATTGTTGACTATTCTTTCGTTCCTTCATTCCTCTGAAATGACTCTCTTACCAGTAAAACAGTCAATTTACCGGATCGAATTCAGCCTTTTCACAATAAAGCCTTTCCCTGCATATTAAACATTACCAAAACATATTGTTAAATGATCATGCCGTGGCATGAATTTCATTGTTGAAACACGCGTACGCGTGTTACTCGATCATCGACTATTATATATATGAGGATTTAAAACTAGTTTATTACAATCAACTTTTCCCTTTTCACAGCCTTGGAAACTCACAGACCGGATAAAAAATTGTGACAAATGTAGGATCACTCAAAATGTACACTAAAAGAGATTCAGGAACGCTCCTGGAAAACATATATCTATAGTATCCAGTTACATATATCTGGACAAAACAGAAAAATTTCCTGTCCAAAGTCCGTAACCTTCCTGAAATTAACCTGGAACATTTCTGAATTATTCTGAAACTCAGCAGTTGAGCGGTCATGTTTTTGTCAGCTAAAAGTCTAGAGGAAAGTCCGTGTAGCTACATGTCCTCTGAAATCTTTACGTTTTTAACACCATTCACCATGTCATAACTGAAATAAAGTTGCCACGAAAAGAGTAACATAACTGTTACTTAATACAAACTTCGTAATAAATATAATGAATAAATTAGAAAGAATTTAATAAAAGAAACTCAAGTATTATGCAAGAACCCGACCTTAAAGACGTTCACTTTAGTTTCGAATTAAAATTTAGAATATTATTAGAAATAGAGGCTTGAAATATTTTGAGCACTCGACAGAATTCTTATGTGAGGGAGATTTTTCTTAATTGTTCTGTTAAGAATTGAAAAGATAACTGAGCCTTCCAAAGATATTCCTAAACACAATTCGATGAAAACAGTCTAAAGTCTATTGTAATAGGAAATCGTGATAACATAGTCTTATTGCCAAAGGTAGGTCACCATTTTTAGCTCGTGCTGTATTTTTTTCAATAAAAAAATAGCTTTTTAGACTGAATGATAATTTTTTCCAAAAAAAAAAAAATAGCGTAAACAGTATTTTAACATAAACTATTAAGGTTTCGGTAATTCATTCTTAAGCAAAATATAAAAAAATACGAAAAGATAGAAATTAGTATTGTTTCAAATGGCATGTTTGAAATTAATGTTGGAAGGGTAATGGACTGAAATAAAATTGAAATTTCTTGTAGAAGTTAATAATAATCAAAGCCCTTTTGGCAACATGAGGCAAATTAGACTTACTGCAATGTAATATTTTTCAGAAAACATTTCGAGCACTGACAGTGAACGCTCACGTAACAGAGAATCCAACGAAAGGTTTAGAAGAACGTTTTTACTGCTGATATATATATATATATATATATATATATATATATATATATACAGACATTGAAACTAACGAAAAATAACGACTTATATATCGAGGAAAAAATGTCATTTGGTTGTCACTAGAAGTACATAAAAACCGAATTCCGTGTTAGTCAGACATGTAGATAATTTCTCGAAATAGTTTTGTCATAAAAATATTGATCACCGAAAGAAACTTTTTTTTTCTTTCGTAAATAAAGATTTTCTGTTGCGTTTGTCTGTTTTTCTCGGAAGAATAAATCCAATCTACAGATTTATTTTTGTTTGATGAAACAAAACGAATTCCCTCTAAAATATTTGATGCATTTAAATGTATTTTTAGATGGATTATGGAAAAATATAAAATCTTAGAATACCATCAATCTTATAGCAAGCACCAGGAATATCAAATTCTGTGGGATATGTAATATGCATTTTTTTTAATGCAACTAAGTGAAAATGTTAATTAAATTATTACATTCCAATCGATTTATTCATTGCACTGAAGTTAACATGGAAACTTATGGAAGCTGAGCTGTATAAGCTGCGAATATGTACATTGTACACTGATATATTTTTATGTTTTATGTTAATTAATGTTGCCAACTTCTGTTATGAATAAATATCAGCATCTACAAAAAAAGTAACATTTAACACTAATGGAACTTTGTAGCGATTTTGTTACAATAAAATGCATTTTTTTTAACTTGTTTGAAAAAATGCTTGTTTAAAAAACTAAACTTGTTGTATAAATAATTTTATAAAATTTCAAACTTATAATGTTTTTATTAACTTTTACTAACATCCAGAAGTGTAACATTAAGCAATGAAAAATAGACAGTAATTCTAAATAAAAAAATTTTGAAAAGAAAATAGAACCGTCTTCAAAATTGCTCTAAAAAGTGAAAAGTAATTTTATTCTTTAAACACCATCAATAATACTTTTAAACATACAATAATTTTTGAAGTTGGCGCAAAAACAAAAAGTAAAATCCATTGTAACCATGCTTCGTTCATATTGTTATCAAAAAATATCCGAAGTTAGGAACGAAACATTTTTATCGTTACTCAAATATGCTGTCATCAATGCATAATGTATGTAGTAGTGCAGAAACTGTGCCTGGTTAAACTTATAGTTGTAGTTGAGTTATGGCTGTGAATGATCTTTTCTATAGTTTTTGCGCCAACTTCAAAAATAATGTTTAAAAGTATTATCGATGGTGTTCAAAGAATAAAAATACTTTTCACTTTTTAGAGCAATTTTGAAGACGGTTCTATTTTCTTTTCAAAACTTTTTTATTTCATTCTTTTTAGTGTAAATGTAGATATTTCAGTAAAATTAAGAAGTTACCTAGTAAGAAGTTCGGCTCTATATCACTGTATTGCTTTAGAAAAGCCTTTATTCAAAATTATCATTACAATTACTATTAATGTTACTGTTATATGGCACCAAACTTTTATAACAATGAGTTTCATATTGTCGCGTAGATGAAGATAGCGAAGACAATGTGAAAGCCAAATGAAGCGAATACTCGTTAGTCTCAACTCGAGATCTTTATTCAGAACCACGAATGAACGTTACATCTCCTTATACAGTGGCTCCCAAAAGTCTTCGTACACCTACGACTTTCAACGAAATAGGCCCTAATCCATTGGTTAGAATTAATATTTCGGAATAGGTATTTAATTATAAAATCTATGATGAATTTTTAACAAAACTACATGAAAAGTTTTTAAATAAAAAAATTTTGGGAAAAAAATAGAACCGACTTCAAAATTGTTCTAAAAAGTGAAAAATAATTTTATTCTTTAAACACCAGCGATAATACTTTTAAACATAATTTTTGAAGTTGGCGCAAAAACTGAAAGTGAAATCCAATGTAACCATGCTTTGTTCATATATTTTTCAGAAAATCATCCAAAGTTAGGAACGAAGCATTTATATAGTTACTCACATATGCATAATGTATGTGGTAGTGAAAAACTGAGCCCGGTTAAATTTATAACTGAAGGTTATGGCTCGCTTTTTTGCGCCAACTTCAAAAAATATGTTTAAAAGTATTATCGCTGGTGTTTAAAGAATAAAATTATTTTTCACTTTTTAGAGCAATTTTGAAGTCGGTTCTATTTTTTTTTCCAAAATTTTTTTATTTCATTCTTTTTAGTGTAAGTGTATTTCAGAAATAGTAAGAAGTTACCATCACGAAACTTCACCTTATTTTTTTCATAAAAATATTCCAAACTAAAAAAGAACTATGAACACGCTTTAAACTTTAAGAGTTCGGCACTAAAAATTTATCTTTGTTAATTTCTGGAATTCATTTGTGTGTTAATTTAATTATAGCCATTTAAATATTACGCTGTCCCTGAGTAATTTACGTTTCACAGCATACAAGTTGCTTGTGATGCAATCCTTTATCTCCTTACTTAGCCACGATCATCTGTTTTTGGCATAGATGATAACGATAAAAATACTAATATATATATTGTTGATGCAAACCTAACCTGGTAGCACTGGGAAGGCTGAGCAGATCCTAATCACTGCATTACCTCGCTTCCAGGTAGGTTTACCCCCACTATAGGGCATTGACAATGAAGAAACTTAATGCTTTCTTCAGAGAAGCCTCCACTTAAAATTATCAGTACAATTTCTATTAAAATAACTGTTGTATGGCACCAAACTTTTGTAACAATGGGTTTTATATTTATTCATTTTGTAGGGAAATTGCCTGAAATTTACTGTTTTTTGCCCATAACTTTTTTTCTAAAGAACAAATATGGTCAAACAAAGTAATGGGACCTAAGTTGAGCCATCCCCTATCCATTAAAAAAAGAATCATCAAAATCGGTTCACTAGGTGAGACGCTATGAGTGGACAAACCAAAAAAAAAGAACATACATACGGTATGAATTGATAACCGCCTCCTTTTTGAAGTCGGTTAAAAATCCAGTGTAACCATGCTCCGTTCATATTTTTTTCAGAAAATTATCCAAAGTTAGGAACGAAACATTCATATCGTTGCTCAAATATGCATAATGTATGTGGTAGTGAAGAAACTAGGCCTGGTAAACTTAGTTGTAGTTGAGTTATGGCTGTGAATAATCATATCTATCGTTTTTGCGCCAACTTCAAAAATTATGTTTAAAAGTATTATCGATGGTGTTTAAAGAATAAAATAATTTTTCACTTTTTAGAGTAATTTTGAAGTCTGTTCTGTTTTCTTTTCAAAAATTTTTTATTTCATTCTTTTTAGTGTAAATGTAGGTATTTCAGTAAAAGTAAGAAGTTACCTAGTAAGAAGTTCGGCTCTATATCACTGTATTGCTTTAGAAAAGCCTTTATTCAAAATTATCATTACAATTACTATTAATGTTACTGTTATATGGCACCAAACTTTTATAACAATGAGTTTCATATTGTCGCGTAGATGAAGATATCGAAGACAATGTGAAAGCCAAATGAAGCGAATACTCGTTAATCTCAACTCGAGATCTTTATTCAGAACCACGAATGAACGTTACATCTCCTTATATACAACTTGAGAAATTGCTGGAACTTTCCAGACTTGGAAAGATACAGAAACTAATAGAACATTCGAGAAAATACGGGAAACAGTAGAAACGAAATTTCAGTAAAATTAACTTTGTCCTAGACGGGATTTGAACCCGGATCGCTCGTGTGGGAGGCGAGAATTCTACCACTGAGCCACCGTTATCCATGGATGAAAAGTGCGAACTTCGCTACAATCATTTAATAGGGAAATTGCATAAAATTTACTGTTTTTTGCCCATAACTTTTTTTCTAAAGAACAAATAAGGTCAAACAAAGTAATGGGACCTAAGTTGAACCATCCCCTATCCATTAAAAAAAGAATCATCAAAATCGGTTCACTAGGTGAGACGCTATGAGTGGACAAACAAAAAAAAAACATACATACGGTATGAACTGATAACCGCCTCCTTTTTGAAGTCCGGTTAAAAA
Organism: Uloborus diversus; assembly: GCF_026930045.1. Classification (NCBI taxonomy): domain Eukaryota; kingdom Metazoa; phylum Arthropoda; class Arachnida; order Araneae; family Uloboridae; genus Uloborus; species Uloborus diversus. The sequence goes on from NC_072736.1 coordinate 110,781,854, forward strand.
TATTAAAACTTAATTTTTTAAAAATCAAAAACCAAAAAGTGCCGGAAATTTTATCTCACAAAAGTCTTCGTACACTTTATAAAATGTCTATATATTATTGAATAATCTAACTTTTGATTAAGTTATTAATTAGTAGAATATCATAAAGTATTCATAACACCTTTTAAACGTCTGGGAATAGATTTCATTCTTTTTCTTTTTTTTTTTGCGTAATTTCTGAGTAAGTGTTCAACCACACTTCGAGTCTCACTGTTTCTAGCTCTATTTTCGTCTTAAAGCCCTATTTTCGTAATCTAGCCTCCAGATATATCTAAATACGTTACATTAAGTTAAAATCTGGAGATTGAGGGAGTATTTTCTAATTTTAAGGACAATTTTCGAGGCACTAGATGCAAACGTTGAAAACCGTGTGCTTCTTATCGTTATCTTGATAAAAAAACAAAGCTGTTTCCAATAACCAAATTTTTGGCTAAGAGTTCAAAATTGGTTTTTAAAATATTTAAAGGAACAGCATGATTCATTATTTCATCAAAAAATTACAAACTACCAAGTCCTGATGCTGATATGCACCCTCACGCTAGAACACCTCCACCGTCTTGATAAACTGATCCAAATAAGTTCTTAAGATTAAGTTCCTAATTTTTTCTTCTACTTACAGTTATACAACAATTTAACCAAAAATGTTAAATTAATGTTTATCTGTAAATAAGACATGATTCTAAAACGATTTTAGCTTATTTATCATTGATTTTGCGACCAATAGCGTAAGCTTTCTGTTTTACGCACGACCAAGAAAATTTCTGCGGAAAGAGGTCCCATTTATTCCAGCTAATCAGAGAACTTGGCGAACAATTTTAGGTGAAAATTAAATGTAAAATGTTTCATTTAACTCTGCAGAAACTTTTACAACACTCAAATGCGTATTTTTCATATTTTTTTTAACTTTAAATCTCCGATCACGTTTTGTCAACTTTGCCGGTTGACCTTTTCTTACCTTGTTTTGGGTCCGATTCCTTTCTTTAAAGCATTTTATCGAGCACTTTACTATACAAACAAATAAATTAACTAATTTAGAGACATTTCAAACCAATTTACCGCTACTGTGGGAAAAAAATTCAAATTTTGAATGGTGTTTGCTGTTTTTTACGAATACCAGCCTTTTTACAGTAATAAGCACAATATTAAGGAATAAATAAACAAAAAATTAAAGCCAAATGACTTATAAGGGTCAACACAATGCAAAAATATTAATAAAACGACATATGATAATTTTAATCATGAATTTATTCGAAAATATTTGAGTGTACGATGACTTTTGTGGCGTGTTATTTCTCTGTCTCTTCGTTTTCTGACCCATTTCGGAAAAAAGATCCGTCAATATTTTGAAAAAACCAACGGGTTGTATTTAGAATGACATAGGAATGATGTGAAAAAATATTGGACTTCATATTCGAATTCAGTTTCGAGTTATTTTGGTTTTACTAAAAAATTTCAAAGTGTACGAACACTTTTGGGAGCCACTGTATACAACTTGAGAAAGTGCTGGAACTTTCCAGACTTGGAAAGGTACAGAAATTAATAGAACATTCGAGAAAATACGGGAAACAGTAGAAACGAAATTTTAGTAAAATTCACTTTGTCCTAGTCGGCATTTGAACCCGGGTTGCTCGTGTGGGAGGCGAGAATTCTACCACTGAGCCACCGTTATCCACGGATGAAAAGTGTGAACTTCGCTACAATATCATTTTAATCATTTAAAAGGGAAATTGCATAAAATTTACTGTTTTTTGCCCATAACTTTTTTTCTAAAGAACAAATATGGTCAAACAAAGTAATGGGACCTAAGTTGAGCCATCCCCTATCCATTAAAAAAAGAATCATCAAAATCGGTTCACTAGGTGAGACGCTATGAGTGGACAAACAAAAAAAAAAAACATACATACGGTATGAACTGATAACCGCCTCCTTTTTGAAGTCGGTTAAAAATGAAAAGAAAAGTGAATAAAGAACAATATGTAAATGCGGGGGAATCGGAACATAAATTCCCCCTGTTTTGTTTGCAATCAGAGGTGTGTATGAAAATCAAAAAGGGTTTAATGTATAAGTATTATAATGTATAAGTATCTTAACTAAATGTATAAGGTAGAATCCATTGCTGTTCAACAAGGGGGGTAACATGATGGTCTCCGATTTTTTTTTAAATTTAATGTATGTTAAAATTTATAAAAAATTAAAAAATACGGGGTTTTTTAATTTAATATATGTTAAAATTTATTTTAAAGATAACGTTTTTTTGCTCAAAAAAATTTCTGGGCCGAGATACGGGCAGTGTTTCCAGATTGGGGGAAATTTCCCCATTTTGGGGAAATCCGGTGCTCTCTGGGGAAATTTTGGGGAAATGGGTTTTGAGGGGAATTCTTTGGGGAAAATTCTTTTTCTTGGGGAAAACCTGGGGAAAAAATTGTGATTAAATTTGCATTTTGACATCTGGTAGTTACATTCAAACAGCGTTGGTTTAGCTTTACTCAACTTCATGGAATTCGCATTTCGTATTATGTGGAATATTATGCTACAGAATTTGTATTAATAGTTTTGCCTGAGTTACTAGTTGATACGTGAAACAGGAAAAAATAAGTGTATGAAGAATGTTCTTGAATAAATATATACAAAAATCATAGTATAATTGCACATACAGAAGCAGAGTATTAAATGCGAGTAGAAAAAATATACGAGGGCTGTTTTTTTTTTCAACTTCCGATCGTGCCGCTAGACGGCAGGGCGAGCGACATCGGCCAGCAATGCGTGGCAGTCGACTGCGCACCTCTCCCACTACAACCTCACTCGTTTTCGGCCGTCCGACCGGGGCCGCCGCGAAAAGTAGTGGGCCCCGTTACTTTTCGCGGCGGCCCCGGTCCGACGCCATTCCAGTTTATCTAGCGACACATAAACATGGCTACCATGATAGAATCTCCCGCCAAGTGTGAGTTGCTAAGTGTCATTCGCTTCTTGCAAGCTGAAGGGCGCAGCAGAAATTCACCGTAGAATGAAACGAGTATACAGTGAAAGCTTTATGAGTGACAATGCAGTGCGTGATTGGTGTAGGAAATTTAAAAATGGACGCGGTGACATTCATGATGAAGGGAGCCAAGGACGAAAGTCGGTCGCAAACGGAAACCTCGTTGATCGAGTTGACCAAACTGTAAGAAGCAATCGGAGGTTTACGATTACGGACCTATCCGATCAGTTTCCTGAGATTTCAAGGTCAGCCCTATACAATATCGTTACTGACAAGTTAGGCTACAAAAAATGCCATGAAAACCCATCTCAAATCACTGGCGGCAAACTATGAAGAAGGTATTAAGAAGCTTGTACCCATATATGAAAAATGCCTCAATTTAAATAGCGATTATGTAGAAAAGTAACTAATAATGTACCTAACTTTTGATAATAAATTTATTTAATTACTCTCGCTAGTTTTATTTTTATACCACATCGGAAGTTGATAAAAAAAACAGCCCTCGTATTTGGCTATTTCTTATCTCTCGGTCAGGCGCTTGTATTTATGACTAGTGGCACCCGCACGGCTTTGCCCGTAGTAGAAAATTAAAAGGTATTTTGGTTCCCCTGTATATTTACAAATAATGCATGATGAATTTTCGCCAATTGGCTTGCCCACGTTACGGTTCCACATTATGATAACTTGGTAGTTTAGTTGTCCATCTTATGATAATTTTGCTCGGGAAAATGCTCTTAAAATTGGAATGGAAAAAGAACAAAATCGAATTCCTGAAAAATCGCTTAAAGGTGCACACCCCCATGCTACAAACTGATTCTTTGCCAAATTTCATGAAAATCTGTCGAACTGTCTAGGTGCTATGCGCGTCACAGAGATCCTGACAGAGAGAGAGACTTTCAGCTTTATTATTAGTAAAGATTAAAAAAGATAAAGACAAAAAAAAGCGAAAATGGGAAGAAAAAAAAGTTGGGGAATTTTATAAGAAAATTTGGCTATTTGGGGGAAAAAAAATTTTTCAAGAGACAAAAATATCAGGGAAAGTCGATTCATTTTATAAAAATATTAGTGGAAAAATAATTTTTGTATTTGGGGAATTTTGATAGAAAACATCGCTTTTTGGGGAAAAGTTGGGAGGGAATTGGGGAAATCTGGATTTGACCATCTGGCAACACCAGGGGCGTAGCTAGGGGGGGAAAAACCCTTCCCCCCTGAAACGTTAGTCACAAAAAAAAAGAAGAAAAAGAAAAAACCATCAAAACGACTTTTTTCTGAGTAACAAAGGTCAAAAATTCACTTCGTCCCCCCCCCCCCCCAATGCCATTGAAAATATGCTCCCTCAAGCATAAAGACGCCTCCCTATGCTGAGACATTTTTTTTGATAATTGAGTGAAATTTGACACTTTGCTTTAGAAATGAGATTGATTTGTAAAATCCACGTATATGCAGCCTTTCTTTGTCAAAGATTCTGCAAATTGTTAAATATGTTTAATTTTATGAGTCGCGCATTGGGAATATTGCATACAGTCGAATCTGTATATTTCGAATTTCACATTAAAGAAAAAAAATCGAGAGATAGATTTAGATTATTTCTATTAGCTTGGTTCGGATTAAAAAGTAGAAAATAAAAAAGACTTCTGTTTATAATACCCAAAAATTGCTGTTGCTCTCTCAAATAGATATTTATGTACATTGTAAAGCAGCTAATAAAATTAAAAATAAAGACTTGAGAGGAGAACAGTTGGTATGCATTTGAGCGAATAACTTTCTAGCGCCTATATTTCTTCCCTAACTTTTTTAATTCAAATTTTATTAACTGCTTTAGAATTAGCATAAATGTAAATACATAAAAAGCAGCATATAAATATAACGAAATGAAAAGCAATTTCATGAACGGAACACGCTCATCAAATGTTTGATTCCGCCCTGATTTGGATAGACTGGTTTTGACAAGACGTTGCTAGAAAATTTCCCTTTAAATTAAATGGAGGGAAAAGAAAAAAAAATTGAATTTTCCATAACATTAAAAAAATAAAAAATACTTTGCTTTTGTTTTGTTTGCACAAGTATCGGAATTGGGGCACCCCATTCCAAAGTATATAAGATTCACCTCCCTCTTATTTTTTTTAATACAAAAAAAAATTACATACATACATACATATATATATATATATAAAAGAAGAATCCCCCCCCCCCCCCGAAAGTCGGGTCTAGCTACGCCTCTGGGCAACACTGGATACGGGCCGCCAAAGATGGCGGTCCTGTCATGATTTCTCATTGGGATTTTCATCAAAATCTTTAAAGTACACTATCTAAGGAACGGTAGAACATATTCTGTTGCAGTTTGTTTTATTTAAAAGGATATTTTTTCTTGTTTAAAAACGGTGGCTATACATTTTGAAATGTGGGCTTTAGTTTTTTTTTTCCAGTCTTTTGAAAAAAAAAAGTTTGAAATAGTTTTTTTTTTTTTTTTTTTTCAAAAATGCCAATTTCAAAATTTTTCATTCTTTGCAGTTTATTAGTACTACTGAGCACTAAATTCCCTGAAAAAGAGAGCTTCCACTTTTTTGTTTAAGAGATTTTAGAGGCATATGGAAAAATGGGAGTTTTTAAGAAACTCTTTACGTAATGGCAGACCTGAAAATTCAAAAAAAAAAAAAAAATTTCACAAGTGACCAGAAAGCACTTTTAATTAAGTTACATAGCGAAATTTTCATTTTGAGTCTCCACTTTATCCAGGAGTTTTATTTTTTTTATGAAAACAAGAACGCAGTCTGTAGCCGGTTGGCTGCATTTCCTCGCGCAAACTTTCAGCGTAGTGCCAAAAGAATCGTTAAGGAATAAAATGGCGACTCAAAATGAAAATTTCGCTATATATAACTTAATCAAAAGTGTTTTCTGGCCACTTGGTGCGATTTTTTTTTTTTTTTTTTTTTTTTTTTTTTGAGTTTTCAGGTCTGCCATTACGTAAAGAGTTCTTAGAACCCCCCCCCCCCCCCCCCCCACACACACACATTTTCTCAAATGCCTCTAAAATCTCTTAAACGAAAAAATGGAAGCTCTCCTTTTCAGGAAACGTAGTGCTCTGCGGTACTAATAAAATGTAAAAAAATGAAAATTTTTAAAATTGGCATTTTTGAGAAAAATTAAAAAACTTATTTTAAACTCTTTTTTTTTTCAAAAGACTGGAAAAAAAACTAAAACGCATATTTCAAAATGGTGCGTATCTTTTTACAACAAGACAAAATATCCTTTTGAATAAAACAAACCGCAACAAAATATGTTCTACCGTTCCTGAGATAATGTATTTTAAAAATTTTGACAAAAATCCCAAGTGAGAAATCATGTCAAGACCGCCATCTTTGGCGGCCTGTATCTCAGCCTAGGAATTTTTTGGGGTAAAACAAAAAAAAAAACGTATTTCTTAATTTTTTATGAATTTTAACATATTTTAAATTAAAAAAAAAATGGAGACCGTCATGTTACGCCCCTTGTTGAATTGCTATGGATTCTACCATAAGAATGTAATAAGATTTAAATGTATCATGCAAAGTTTTTTTGGGGAGGGAGTTGGCAAAGTTGGTATGTTTTCAGGTGTTAGTCCACGGGTGGCGTAGATTTTGAAAACGTCTTATTTACAATATCCTCACTGCATAAAATTAACAAATTCTCATTGGTTGTTTGGTTAATCCGCTATTTTTACTTTTTGAACTGTTGGTGCACGTGTATGCAGTTCCCTACAAATCTGTGTGATTTGACGTTGCTGCATATTTTATTTAACTTTGTAAAAGTTTTTTCTTATTATTCTCATATCAATTTATAGGCTGTAGATACTTTCTCATTAATTTTAACGTATTATTTTTTAAGCAAAATACATTCTCGAAATAGAAGCACGGCAAATCACAAAAGACCAATCAAAGAAAGTAAAATGGATAAGAAAGTTCTCCTTTTATTTTTTAAATATTTTTCTTTTTTGAAAGTATTGCTTGGTAAACCACAGAAATTTCATACGAAAGAAAATGAGCTATCAGCTATCACGAAAGAAATGAATAATTTATTTCATTTAATTGGTTTGAAAATTGAAAGAATGGAAAAGAAAAACGGCATTCTGTTCTTTATTAAAAAGTTTTACCTTTTCTTATTGAAACATTTCTTGTTATCTTTTTCCATTTTTCCATCTAATTGAATTCAAAGACACTGATGAATAGCATTTTCTTTTGATAGCGGAAGTACGTAACTTTTATTTCAAAGACATTAAAATAAGTCATTCGCCTTTATTAGAAACGTAAGATCTTTTCTATCTCCTAAAGAATATATTGTTTCTTAACATGGTGGGTTTAATAATTCAAAAAAAAAAAAAAAAACGTCGGTATTTATTCTACTACAAACATATTCTTTTAAAACTTTATGACTTTCTTTTGTTCTTAAAAATTTGTTCCGGCTTAATTCTAACGACTGTCAGAATAATTCTACTATAACAGTAGCGCATTGTTCAAACTACGTTTAGCCCCATATTCTGGGAATTTCTTTGTATAAATTTAATGTTGGCCTAAATTTAGAAAAACGTATGATTTTTGGGGATCGGCGTTGATATATTTAATTCGATAATACTTTCAAATCAAAGCGCAAGATACCTGTTTTTAACTTAGGAAAAAAATCAGCAATGTACTGAGTGACAGCATTTTTTCTCTTTTAAGTTCTATGATTAATTACCCTTCACTGACGTCATGGTAACGTCATAAAAAATAACACAGAAAGCTAATTCCTTTCTGAAGTTCCCCTGATTACATTAAAACCAATAGTAGTAGTAAAATAAAAAAGTAAAAAATAACTGGGTAAAGAGCAGTAGTTTTTTAATTATTTTATGTGGTTAATGCATTAATTATAAAAATGTATTTAAAGTTTTAAAAGAGGCTTTTTTAAGCATATTTTAAAATTCAGTTACGATTGCTTGCTTCCTGTTGAAATTTTTGTTTTGAGCAATGTTTTTTCTTTTTTTCAGACGAATAGTTATTAAATGATCACATATTAAATCATAACCATTTTTTTTCTTACCACAAATTACTAATTTTCAGTGTAAAAGGCTGAAATTCTAAGACGACCAAGGACCAGTACGAGAAATAATGAGCCAAAGAATTGGAGGAGAAAACGGGTTAGTGAGAAATCTGATGCAGTAAAAAATTAATTAAACTATTTAATTTTATTTGAAAAAAATTATTAAAATTCACTATTAAAAATTCAGGAAACTTTTGCGGTAAATATCATTGTTAAACGGAGTGTTTCCGTAAAAAATAAACGATTGCAGCGCCAATTGATACACCACATGACAACAGTGCGAAGCAGATAACACCGTATTTCCCCTCACTCTATGTCTCCCAGCTCGTATGGTGGACAGCAAAGCCTCTTGCCAATCCGAAGGTCCCGAGATCGAACCTGCTGCTCGCATTTTGCGTTTTTTAACTCTCGTTTATTCTATCGTAAAATTTTACAGTAAACTAGGACTTTACGATAAAAGTTACTAATAGCATGGATACCAGTAACGTTTACCGTAAAATTTCAGGACTTTTTTTTATCAGAGGAGCAGTCATAATAGAGGATTAGGCAATCTTTGCAATTATAAACATGAGAGTGACACAATCTTCTGGTTAAAAACATGAGGATAACACAGTCTTCTGAGACCTCGGTAGCTCCGTGGTAGAAGTTTCGCTTCTTATGCGAGAGGTCGTGGGTTTGAACCCCACCGGTGTCCTGGGTGTTATTCCCTCTCCTTCTGCTTCAAATCTTTCTTGTGTGTTCATGGATACAAATTAATAAATGAGTCCATCAGTGGCAATGGCACCCAGCCTTTCCATTGTATTTATTAACTAGTAGCACACTGCCCGTAGTAGAAAATTAAAAGGTCTTTTGTTTTGCCTGTATATTTACAAAGAATGTATGATGAATTTCTCGCGAATCGGCTTGCCCATGTTACGGTTCCACGCTATGATAACTTGGTAATTTACTCGTCCATCTTATGATAATTTTGCTCGGGAAAATGTTCATAAAATTGGAATAGAAAAAGAACAAAATCGAATTTTCGAAAAATCGATTCGAGGTGCACCTCCCCCTTCCCATGCTACAAACTAATTCTGTGCCAAATTTCATGAAAATCGGTCGAACTGTCTAGGCTCTATGCGCATCACAGAGATCCTGACAGACAAAGATCCGAACATAAAGACTTTCAGCTTTATTATTGATAAAGACAATGAACGCGTTAGCAACAACAATAACCACACAATCTTCTCGATTAAAACTTCAAAATGACACAGTTTTCTCAATTATAAAGGTGAGGAAGACATAGACACAATCTTCTCAATCTTGAGTTAACAAATGTGTTTTAAATTTTGCTATGTCATTACTGGAAAACCTTGTCGTCAGTCAAAGTGAGTATTAACTGCCACGAAATAAATGTCAAATAAGAGCTTCGAAACACAAATTAAACTCAACAAATTCTTATAGAAATAAATGAAAACATATTGGAAGTGTCAGTAAATATTTATTTTTAAAAATTTGATAGCTGAATTGCATAATCTTGGAATGAAAAGCACGAAAATAACTTTTTTGATAACTTATATTCCTATTCTAATTACAAATACAAATACAAATACAAATACAAATGTGACGACCAGCAACAGGCTCTGGGCCCAGCTAGGCTGGTCCTAGTCAATTAATTAGTCTCCAATGAAGATCAATGGCCCTCTTAAAGCTATCCACTCCCTTGCTCATTACCGCCTCTTCCGGTAAGCTATTCCAAGTGCCCACGACCCTGCTAAAGTAGTAGTTTTTCCTGATTTCCAAGTTAGCCTGAGATTTAAATAGCTTAAAACAATGACCCCTTGTCCTGCTTTCCCCGCAAAAATTTAATCCATTTACATCTTTAATTTTGATAAATTTAAATAACTGAATCATGTCCCCTCTGACTCTCCTTTGCTCCAGGCTATACATGTTAAGCCTATTAAGTCTGGTATCATAATCTAAATCTGAGAGTCCCCTTACTAATTTAGTTACCCTTCTTTGAACCCTTTCCAATACAAAAATATCTTTCTTCAGATAAGGTGACCAAAACTGAACAGCATACTCCAAATGAGGTTTTACTAAACTCCTACATAAAGGCAGAAGAACTTTCTTAGATTTGTTTGAAATAGATCTATTGATAAACCCAAGCATTTTGTTGGCTTTGTTACTAGCAATACTGCACTGTTGACTAAACTTGAAGTCCTGATTAATAAAGATACCCAGATCCATAACATTTTCTGCCTGATTTATGACTGAACCCTGTAAACGATATCTCATACGTTTATTTCCATGACCTAAGTGTAGCACTTGACATTTCCCTACATTAACTGCCATACCCCATTTATCTGCCCACTTAGTAATATGATCTAAATCCTCTTGCAGCTGTTTTACTTGTTCTTCATTTTCGACAATCCCCATAACTTTTACATCGTCAGCAAAACAATTCATGCTTCCAGAAATATTTTCATTGATGTCATTCATAAATATAATAAACAAAAGAGGCCCTAACACTGATCCCTGAGGAACCCCACTTAAAACATCACTCCAATTAGAATGATTTCCTCTCACAACTACTCTTTGCTTCCTACCAGTAAGCCAATTTCTAACCCAAAGTAAAGTTTTTCCTCCTATTCCTATGTCAGCTAACTTGCTGAGAAGAGCAACATGCGGTACCTTGTCAAAAGCTTTTTGAAAATCAATATAAACAACATCCACACATTTTTTGTTATCTAAAGCAGAGGTAACCTTGTCGTAGAAATGCAATAAATTAGTAGTACAGGACTTACCTTTCCTGAAACCATACTGCAAACTAGTCAACAGACTATTAGTCTCTAAGAACTTCATGATCTTAATTTTGATCAAAGTTTTGAAAATCTTACAAATCACCGAAGTCAAACTTACAGGTCTATAATTCCCAGCAATACCTTTAGACCCCTTCTTGAAGAGTGGCGTTATGTTAGCCAGCTTCCAGTCCTCTGGCACTGTCCCCGAGTTATAAGAAGCATTGAAAATATTCAAAATAACATCCACTAATTCCTCTGCACATTCAACTAAAATTTTTGGATGAATATTATCTTGTCCCGGAGCTTTAGTTGCTTTAATCTTTTTCAAATGAAATAAAACCTCCTCCCTGGAAAATACAAAATCTTCAAGCTGTATAATAGCTTGTGTCTTGTTAGTGTCAACTGTTGAGATACAGTTATCGTTAAACACACTGGAAAAAAGTTATTTAGAACATTTGCAATATCCCTATCGTTTTGGATTAAATTTCCATACTCATCAACCAAAGGCCCAATTTGACTGTTTCGAGCTTTCCCAGAATTAGCGTAAGCAAAAAACCTCTTAGAGCTCCCACCAATGTCATCTGCCAGCCTTTGCTCCAATTCCCTTTTCTGAATCCGTACCAAATACTTAAAATTTCGCCTTGCCTTACCATACTGGAGTCTCTCCGCACTCTGACCAGTTTCTTTAAACTGACGAAAAGTGGCTTGCTTATAATTAAGAGCTTCTTTAGTCTCCCTGGAGAACCACATGGGCCAAATTTTGGTACTAACACCTTTTCTCCTAAATGGAACATAGTCCCCAACCGTTTTAGCAAGTTTATCCTTAAAGTCCGTCCACTGCTGTTCTACGTCGCTATTTTTCAATCCTGACGAAAAAACCTCTTTCAAGCTCTGCCTAAGTGCAACAAAATCACTGTTTCTGAAATTGGGCACAAACCTAAAATTATCATCTTTGCACACTTCAAATTTACCCGGAACCTAATGCTGTTATGATCACTATCTCCAATATGCTCCCCTACACACAACCCTTGAACAAAACTACCTATGTCACAAAAAACTAGATCCAAAATCGCCTCCTCTCGAGTTCCCTGAGTTACAACTTGATCTAAAAACAGTCACCGATTACTTTTAAAAATTCCTCTTCTTTGCCATTACCAGGATAAAAATTATTCCAATCAATACCCGGAAAATTGAAATCCCCCATTATGATAACGGATCCCTTACTGGACATGTCACTAATAATACGGTACATCTGTTCATCTTGTCCCTGGTTTGAATTAGGTGGCCTATAAATGTTTCCAAAGCGTAGCTTTTTGCCCTTACTGCTCATCAACTCCAGCCAAACCATATCAATATCAGTAGGCTTATCATTTATGACCAATTCATTGCAAATAAAATTGTCTCTAACATAAAATAAAACCCCACCACCTCTTTTACCTACTCTATCCTGTCTGAACAAATTATACCCAGCAATATGTAATAACTCTGCATCAGATTCGGTAGCCCATGTCTCTGTAATTCCAATAACATCCAACTTCTCATCCATAACTATGCTTTTCAATTCATCCATCTTGTTCCTAATACTGCGAGCATTGGTATAGAAAACTTTAAGCATGCCTAAGTTGCTTTTATTTAACACGCTGAAATTTCCTAAATTACAATTGTTAACATTACTACTCTTGTTCGTCACTTTATTTCCATTTCTAGCAATACCCAAAAAAATTTCATTCTCTCGATACCTGATGCTTGAATCATGCCCCCCATTCCAACTTAGTTTTTTGACTCCGAAGCCCCTAAAATTAATCCACTAACCATTTTGACCCCTGTAGAGCTCAGATGCAGGCCATCCCTAGCAATCCAATCCCGTTTACAATGACTCCATACATCAATGAACCTGATACTGCGCTTTTCGCAAATTGACTTCAGTAGCAAGTTCATACACCTCGCACGTTGATTTAGCCAGCTCCTATGCACTCCATACCTGGGAAGCAAACCAACCACTTGGACATTCGTCGAAAAGCTGGTTGCTTTATCCAACAGGGATTCCCATTCCCTAGAAAACTCCTCATTTTTACTGTGGCCTACATCATTTGTTCCCACCCACAAAGTAACCGTGTCCTCCTTATTCAAAACTCCCTTCTTTTCAGCAACCATATTAACGTCTTTTACCCGAGCCCCTGGTAAACAACACCTAGCCGCCTTGCGCTTTACTCTCCCAACTGTGTTACCCACCTCCCTTACCATAGAGTCCCCCAAAATTACACCCTTAGTTTCCCAATCTAACTCCTCATTTGAAACTTCCCCCTGAATCTCTGGAACATTTATACCCTCTACAACTGGTCTACACCCTAATGCTAACTGGGCTTCCAAAACTAGCATCGTAAGTCTTAAGTCTGAGAGTTCAGCACATTTAGTGCAAATATAATCCTCCTCAAAAACAGACTCATTTTCCCCCTTATACAGGCAGAACATATGACATAAATCACAAGAGATCTACCTGTCCCCCTTCCCACTCTTAACCTCTTTCATAATGCATATAACACCCATTTCTACTCAGTGAATATGTTCCAAAAGGCAAAACAGAAAGATAAAAATGCAAAAAAAAAAACACAGAATAAATACTAAAAACAGCAGTAAATAAACAGAGTTGTTACACCCAATAAAGCACACAAGATCAAAAACCAGGAGATCACCACATGTTAGGCTTAGCTCCAAAAATTGCAAAAACACTTCAAGAATACAATAACAGCAAAAATGAGCCCCCAAAACACAATAAAACTAAATTACATGATAAAGTGAAGTAAAAAAACTTAAAACTAGACAGTAATAATGAAAAATTATAGTAAGAAAACACTTATCAAGTTAGCAGCAATAACACTCCCTGCATCACAGGCGCCCTCTAGTGGCCAAAAAAAGCAGGCACGAATACAGATGCAGGCACGAATCTTTTTCAGCTTTTTTTTTTTTTTTTAATGCATTTTTTGATTTTTACGATTATTTTTCATTTTATTACCGCCATGTTGGTTCAAAGTTACATAGAAACTAACGATACCATACATTATTCTTTCTTTAGAACCTTTAAATAAGAAAGCCTTTAAACAAAATTAAAAACTCCATGAAATTAAAAAGCAATCCGCCATTTAGTTAAACTTCTCCAACAACTGAATTAAACAACTCTGAAAAATCCATTAAAATGTAAAATAACCAGCCGAATAAATCTATCGAGTCATTTACAAACATTGAAAGCTCCATAAAATTTTAAAGTTGGGAAAAGAGTAGCAAACATGGAGGTGATGCAAATATTTTTTTTTCTAGTTTCACCAAGGTAGAAAGAAAATAAGTCGCCAAGCCAAGTGACGTACTTCTTTCGGAAAAGTACTTAAAATTATAACCAAAAATTATTAAATGAGTATTAGCGTATACCTGTAGAATTAGGGTGGGCCGAAATAAGCCGAAAAAAATTTTTTTTCGAAATCAATTTTTGGATAGCGCGCAAAAGTTGCGTGGTGAGCTAGTTAGCACTCACAAAAAATTTCTTTGATATTAAAAAATATCTAGCCGGCGCTATTTCACACTAAAAAACCGAAAAAAATGAGAAAAATGAAGTTTTGTCGAAATTTTTTTTAAAAACTTAATTTCAAATATTTTGCTGGAATGCACCGAAAATGCTATATAATGAGCCATTTCCAGCCCATAAAATGTTTCATTGATTTTAATGAGCATTTAACCGCTCCTTTCCGACATCAAAAATTGGATAAAAATGCAAAAATTTTGAATTTCTTTAAAACCCATTGTGAAAATTATTTCTTAAATTGAAATCATAGACTAATTAATTAAATAGCACTATTAATCATAGTAATTATTATCAAGCAATAATATCATACATTTTCTAGAATTACATATAAAGATAATAAAATTTTGAAAAAGAAATCTTCAAATTTGATTTATAATACCTCATGCATAATGAATATTATTTTTTGGAATAATATTGTCCCTTGTTATCGAATGATGGAAGTTCTTTCCTAGCTTGAAGTTTGGCACGAATGTATCCATGTTGTGCAGTTTCACCACGAACTTATATTGCAGCTTCGGTTATTAGTTTCACACAACGTTTCACAGCTTCCGTGTGACAGGGAAATTTCTCGAAAGTGAACTCTGTAGGCTGTTCTTTGCACATTTCTTTCAATTGTTGGTCTTTTAGATGCATTGTAAGAGGTGGCTCTGTTGCAACACAGTTTGCCCAATGAACTAAATCAACATAACCAACGGTTTCAAAATTGAGTTTAGGACGCTTAAAAAATCGTACACCATCCAAGCTCTTCGTCTTCATATTTCTAGAGTTCAAAATGCACCTAACAGCTAATTCCCGAATGTATTTTCTTGAGTCAAACAACATTGTCAACAGTAGCTGTTCAGGATGAGCGAAACCTTATTGTTACCTTATCCACTTTTCCAATAGCCATTTTTCTTACTGTTCTTTGATCAATAAGAAATTGTTTTTCTCTATCAGGGACTTTTGCTTTTTTTCTGCAATTACACGAATATAAATCTGCGCATTTGCAGGCACAAACGTCAAACAAAGTCGTAGCCTCTGCTTTAAATTTGCCTCGCTTTGATTGTAAAAGTTGCGTCTTTATATTCTTAGCATTTTTTGTTGCGCTATTATATTTAGAATAATGAGATAAAATCATGCCAATCACTCTTCTTATCGAAACAAGGGGAAGGGAAGCACGTCCCCAAATATCAATAACTTTTTTTGCAACTACAGTGGCCACACTTGCAGAAGATGGTTGCTTACTTCCTTCTCCCTTTATTTACATCTTAGTGATTTGATAACATCTGATAATGTCCTCATATGTTTGAAGAAATAAAGCATCGGGAGGAGACAAATCTCTACCAGGTCCAAATAGAAGACTACTTGTGCTTGCTCTCGTTACTTTCTTTTTCGCGCGTTTCTACATAACAGTCGTGTTGTATACCAAAACAAAGATAATAATACAATGACATTCGAAATGTCCAAGACTTCAGAGGATTCACATTTTTTTTAATACTCAAGGGCTCTATTTGTCAAACATATATAAAATAGTTATAAAATAATCTTAGGAATAATAGAAGCAGTTGAGCGCCGTTTATTATCCTGGAGAAACAATTGGAACCGAAGATTGAAAAATTAGCATCTTATGTAACTATTTTTTATTTGAGTGTGTGCATTTTTTAAAATTGGCGTACAAATGTCGCAAAAAATTGATTGAATTTTCACTGTTTTTTCTAAATAACGTATTGCGTAACATTTCAGTATTTACTTATTTTGAAACTACTTTTATTTATTTATTTTTTTTTCATTTTTCCCATGTGTCAGTCTTAAAGGAGCGTAGCTAAATATTCTACGAAATGTATAAGTCTTTGAGGATTTCAACTAATTCACTGACAGATACTTTTAATGTTTGCTGAGACTAACTTCAAACTTTTATTTTTAACCCCCCTCCCCCCCCCCCCTCCATTTTTTTTTTTTTTTTGGAAAAAGTTCATTTTGCCCTTTTTTCAGTTTTTCAAGGTCAAATAGCGCCGGCTAAATATTAAACAAATTTAGCGAAATTTTTTATGGGTAATAACGGGCCCATATAGCAACTTTTCCGCACTATCCAAAAACAGATTTCCAAAAAAAGTTTTTTCGGCCCACCCTACTGTAGATACCTTTCCGTCATAACTACGTCACTTGGCTCGGCTTTTGATAACTGCAGGTAATGCTTTATGACTATCTAAAATTAATCTAAATCTACGAAGTAAGTGCCGGATAAAAGCTTTGAAATACAATGCCTGTACTTTAATTAAAGAAATCTTTATCAAAATAAGTGAAGCACATTAAAAATGTCAGTAAATATTTCTTTAAGAGTACTTTCTAAATTGACTACGCATAACTTCCCTGGCTACTTTCAAAAAAACATGGACCCAAAAAGTAATTTCATTTTTCCAACAGTTACTTTCTAATTAATTTTTTTAAATGACCGATTTTTCAAACAAGGCGTGGTCCTGATGACGTCACAAATGATGCTCTTTGGCGCATCTTTCTACCGCGATTCCACGTTATGATAATCAAGAAGCGAATTAAAATTGCGCTCTACGCTTGCTATCGTTGCCAATACACGTGAGTAAAGATGCGAATTAAACATTTTGCTCTGTGAGTGGCAACAGTGAATGGCATTTCATCATTTGTAATGTCACCGGCAGAAGCGTAAACAATGAAAACGCGCCGACTTAAGTAATTTTTTTTAATATTAAACTTAAACAAATTATTTGTAAAATGGTCTGGTCCAATGTTTTTAAGCATGCTCTTTCAGAAAAAAATGCTTTTAAAATTTTGGAAACGATCCCATTGTTTCTTCACTATCTCTGATCGTAACTTTTCTTTTCAGTTACTATCTGATTTTTTGTACATTACTGGTAACCGCAATTTAGAAATGTTTGGGTGATTTCTCCATAATTTGCCAGTGTTTTATAAATTTATCTAATGCTGTAGTTCTTCACTACATTTAATAAAAATAACCATCATAATATAATTAAGCAGCGATCTGACAACTTAATTACATTTATAATAAATCGTTTTCCAATAATTTTCGATGTTAATTGCGCCTTTAACGTGCTTAACGCCAGAGTATTTGGTACAGTAATAAATCCAATTATTTGCTAATTAAAATATTATTAAGCTCAATTGTATTGGATAACCTATGAGAGAAAGACTTTTTTGCTAGGTATTAGTTGATCTTAATACACATTTAAATCTTTAAATTTTTAGTTTTTATTTGAACAGCTGATATTTTTATCTATTCAGTACAAAACCAGAAAACTTAAAACTCCACAGCAGAATACCCCGATCTCTCTATCTTTATCTCTCTCACTCTTTCTTTCTTTCTCTCATCTCTCTCCACATGTATCTCTTTGTTTGTGGGATGGGGATGTGGCGAAGAGAATGGGAAGGAAAGAATATCGTTCACACATGAATTGAAGTTTAAAAAATTCATTTGTATCTACTTTACAAACCATTGTACAAAAACCAGCTCCCATGTTACTTTTTTTACAAGGTGTCATTGCTTTGTGATTTTGACTATTCATTTTAACCTTAATTTAAGTAAAAGTCGGAAAAATGATTTTGGGCAAAAATTCGTAAATTTCATGTCTGTTGAAGCATCCCCCCCCCCCTGTAATTGCTTGATTAGGATTTTTCTTGTATCGTTATTTTGTGGATTGAGCAAGCTACGGGGGTGGGAGCGAAGTTTTAATAAAATTGAAAAATAAGGGCTTCCCTAATGTATAGGCGAAAAGGGGGCATATGATTTTTTTTTTTTTTTTTTTCATTTCTTAATTTCTCAGAAAATATTTTCAATTTCTCACAGAAAAAGAGTCCCCATGATTGAATAGTCTTTCTTTGTGCCATGGAATTTTTTCACATTTTTTTAAAACATAACTTCTATAGTTTATGGAATTTTTAAAAAAATTCTTCAATTGTTCACATGTGTCCCTATAGAGGGGGGGAGGCTAATGTGAACACGATTGAAAAATGCAGGACGAGCATCATATTTTAACGAAAAACTCGTTATAATGAAGCATATGTGTATACTAATTACATTAAAAGACTTGTAACCTATTCTGTCAGTTTGAACTGCCCAGTAGCTGTTATTAAGAAAATATTTTTTCTGAATTTCAGAACTTTGCTCACTGTCAAATTTTAAAGTTTCACAGCATGTTCTAATCAGTACATAGACAGGAAAAAATCTTATAAGTCTACTAAAAACCACAAATAATAATGTATTATGTAAAGTATATTATTGTTATACAGTACGTTTAAGCTGCATACATAATATGATGATGAATTTAAAAAAATTTCTAAACTTCATTTTTTAGTTAAAGGAAAATATTTTGTCTTTATTTTTCGTGTAAATATTGTATACGACTAAACTTTTAGTCAACTATTTAGTAATTAACGAATTTATAAAATAAAAAATAATAAAACAACTAATTAATAATTATGTAATAATAATTTACAAAAAATTTGCAAACTGATTTCAGCAAAACAATAATTATAAATCTCTACATCTCTTTTAACACTTATAATAAGCTTACATCAATATTTATATTTGCGGAGAGGATATGGGAGCTGTTCACATGTGTGCCCCTACATGTTGCGTTCACAAGTGCCTCGGCATCTACCTTAGAACTAATTTTCAAAAAATAAAGAATTTTTAATTTAACTGCAAAATTTAAACACTGTCATAAATTTACGTGAATGTTCTTATAATCGTTTGCAATAATTAAATTTAGCTTATTAGTTAGTTTAAAATATTTTTTTACACGAAGAAGAGAGAGATAAAAGTACATCAGCATCTGCTAAAACAAAGAAGCTGTCACCACAGGAACATAAACTGGCTCCTTGCTCTGAAAGTTTGGTTAAATAGTAGGGCTGGTACTGCTATTACTTAAGAATTTTTTGAGATTTTTTGCTTGACGTTATCCTAGTAAAACATACCATGATCACATGTGCCCCCTTTTTCCCTACATAGAAATGAGCTAGTTTATTCATGAAGTAATGAAAAATACAAATTGATAATGCCGATGGTCTTTTACAATTTAAGCAGCAGATAATGTACTTAAATGTATTCTGCTTTGTATTCACTAATCACTTTTTTTCAATTCTGACATTATTCATGACGGGAGAGAATTTTCTAAAAATCGATAAGAACGAGGACATCGACTTTTCATTTATCCCAAATCACCGCTCGAAATGAAACTTTTCTCAATGTGTTTCCTTTTCATCTAGTGGAATAAAAGTTTCTAGATTTAACTTCCTTTCCGCCCTCCGAAAATGACAATAGGAAGAAATTGTTCTCCCTGGGAATCTAAGAGCTTCCGATTTCCACGTGGTAATGATCGTCTGAAGCTTTTGTTTATGGCATTCGCTTTCGAGTGCTTCCCTTCGGAGTCCCATGTTTGGGAGATAAGCGTTGATATGTTCGTTTGGGAGTGGAACAATTACTATACAACTTTGCTTCAAATGTGTAGGAGCCTGAAATAATTTTACTCGCATCAAAAAGTCCATGAAATACGCTGAGATAAACGCATCAGATTATTCGACTTTAAATAATACATGATCCATTCAAAGGAATTGAAATTTTGTGCAATGATTTTTCAGTAGTTTAATTTGAATACCAATCTGTCTATTATGTCAGTTCAGTTCCGCGTCAGGAAAGACACGTACAGTATGACCACCGATAAAATGGAAGGACTAACATCCGGTTTACAGGCGGAAGTGGACGTATCTATCACTTTTCATGTTACCAGCTTTTACAGATGTGTGTAAGCATATAAATTAAGTAGAGTCACGTTCAAATGAGCGGAATACGCGTATCATATATAATTTTAATTTTCCCCTTCATTCAGATAGACTCGTCTTAACTGGAGGTTTGCCAATTCCGCTGAAACCGTGGTCAGACAGTCAGATTGAAAGAACTAGAAAGCAAAATTATAACTAGTTAACAGTTGCTGACGACTGTATATACATGTCCCTTACAGCATGCATAAACGTGTTTATCAATATACAGTCAAGTGGGTACTTAGGACAGTACCCAAACTTACGACATATTGATAAATTTTGTTTTCAGGGCTTGTACACCGGTCAGTATTCTACCAATAGGAAATGAATATAGTTAAAAGATAAATGAATAGTTATCTTTTGAGGCTGTGTGAGTTAAACTTTCGATGCTTCAGCTTTGTGGAAAAATTAAATTATTTTGAAAATTTCGACAAAATATGCAATTTTTAAGAATGGAAATAACTTTGGATATCAACATTAACTGAACAACATTTGTTTGAAATTTTGTCATATTTCTTCTCGGTTATGTACTTGTGCCTTATTTGCGCATATTCATTTTCATTTAATTAATTCAATTTAACCTACTAATTCATGAATTTGAGAAATTACAAACATGCTCCAAACTTGGTACACTATTGTAAGTTCGGGTACAAAGACGTAAATGTGTCGATGAGGAACATTAAGTAAGTAAATTCGTATTGAGAAAATTGAAAAAAAAAATAATTATTCTGATGGCAATAAATGTGTCAAGCGGTTCGGCCGATTTTCATGAAATTTGGCACAAAGTTAGTTTGTAGCAGGAGGGTTTGCATCTCAAAGCGATTTTTCGAAAATTTGATTTCGTTCTTTTTCTATTCCAATCTTAAGAACGTTTTCCCGAGCAAAATTACCATAAGATGGACGAGTAAATTACCAATTTATCACAACGTGGACCCGTAACGTGGGCAAGCCAATTGACGAGAAATTCACCATACATTATTTTAAATATACAGGTGAACCAAAAGCCTTTTTAATTTTCTACTACGAGCAAAGCCGTGCGGATACCACTAGTTTAACACAAAAGCGTTTATGTGACTCATTTAAAAAATAATTTTAATGAAGATAGTTTTCATTTTTCAGACTTGTTCAGTTTATAAAATTATTGCACGAAGGCAAAAGATGCATCTGAATCTAAGTGGTTCCAATGGAATAAATGTGGTTCCAATACTATGCTAAATGCTGCGAAGTCCGAAGACATTCAACTGTAAGCTACACTAAACTACTGTGTTACATAGTTCAGTCCAAATATACTAATTAATTGGTCGTGCTTGAGGAAAGCACTGGACTGTATGCTGAAATTATGGGTAAAAGCATACCTTAAAGCTAATTCCAACTATAACGAGTAGAATGCGATTCCAATTTAACCCAGTTGCTCTGATACAATGCTCCCGTAAATTCTGCAAACCATTTGAAATTGACGTACCAAATGATTTATTAAAATTACAGTTTTACAAATTTAAGTTACGGAATACTTTCTTAATCTATATAAGTAAAGCAGATAATATATATGTATCTTTGTATAAGTGTTATAAGTGTATTGTGCGTATGTTTTCTTTAAAAATCCACAGTTCTCGTCAGATCTCGGCCAATTTCGGCAGGGAAGTACTTTGGCACCCAATAAGGGTCATGGGGGTGTTTGCAAACCTAAAAAAAGTATCGAACCGCTAATATTTTAGTTTCAGGACCCCAAAATGGCATTGAATGGCTCTTTTTACTCGAAATAATTATCAGATGTTCTCTATTTTAATCTCCTTCGAATGCTCGCCAAAAATACGCTTTTAGAAAATTTCCGTCCTTCGGATTTGAAAACTCTTAATGCCAAAATTGACCAGGAAAATAGTTATAAGCATTTTTAAGTAAGGAAAAATAAACTTTAATTTAGAAATTTGTCGTCTGTACGAGCTCAGTTTTAATTAGAGTGAGTAAAATCACTGAAAAGAAAGATGTGTTGCCATTTTTTTTCTGGAGTGTGAAAAAATAAAATTCTTTCTTTTGCTTTGAGTTTTTTCCTAGTTTACACAAAAAGGTGCTAGGTATAGGGTACAACTACCTTTTAAGAATGCTAACTTAATATTCGCAGCTGTTCTGAGGACGTCTATGAGTGATGATAATTCGGGCTTAAGTTGCATGGAAGCTCACGGGAGCTCAGCTTATGCACTTCTATTCAGGTTAATCAAAAGTTTTACATATTAAACGGAATTCAGGCTATTTACGCGTGAAAACAAAATCTGCAGAGCATAGAGCTCCTGAACTTCTTCTGTTAGAAATTAACCCCTGACGAAAATTAATACGAAATGAAATTGTAATACAATTATTAGATTTTACGTGGCTTATACCATAATAACGGTTGGGTGTAATTTCATCTGAAATATAAATTTTCGGAGACACAATTTGCTGTTTCATTGTATCGTTTCTATTGAAATGTTCAACACTTTTGTTTTTTTTACTTGTGATCCGTACAAAAAATCCTTTTTTAATGTTTTTTTTTGTACGATATAATCAATATTTCACTTATTATAATTATATAAACGCTTAACATTGTTCCTTGTAAGCTCTCCTCCTTTAGAAAAATAACCTTTTTTAGTTTTCCTTTACGGGAAGGAGTGATGAAGTCCTTTTGAAAAGTCCTTAAAAGTGTGACCTTATGAAAAGCCCCTTTATATTTTTCATAAGGTCACACTGTTATCATTAAAAAATGATCTTGTGCCATGAACACACACATAGCACCATTTTCATCTTCTCTATCACTTCTCTATTCCTATTTTTCTGAAGAAAAAAGAACTTGCTTCTCCCCAAATTGTGTATTTTGCTCGATATTTACAGTATCCCACATTGTGCGTTTCACCAACCTGATTTTCACTCTTAATCACATTAATTATACTTGAAATGTATTAATTATACTGAAAACACATTAAATTATAGAGAAGAAGAAATTATAATTTATAAAGTTTTCAACGAGTAAGAGCGGTGCAATTTGATTATTGTAGCACTGTAAAAAAAATGCGGAGTTGTAAAATAAGGAAACAACAATAACCTCCATAACTGCAGTTCAACCCACTGTTTCTGGTCACAACAGAAAGCTTCAACTGTTACACAACTACTTCCGACATTCTCCCTGGATGTCGAATGCACGAATGCATGTACTACATTGATACTACAAAGTATCGTCACATTGAGGGACTTTACCTTAAGCGTGTTCAATTTACAAATACAAATACAAAAGTGACGACCAGAAACAAGCTCTGGGCTCAGCTAGGCTGGTCCTAGTCAATTGAAAAAAAAGTGAAGAAGTTGAGTACGTAAGTCTCACGAATAGGAAAAGTAATGCTTGAAGAAATTGTAATACGTCTCCAAAACAACTTGCCTGATTGAGGAGACTGGGTTTTAATTTTGTGAGAGTTAAGTGTTTATGGACAGCGTAAAAAATAAATATAAAAACTTGCATGGTTTATGCTCTCAATACTGAGAACTTTAGAAACTCCGAAAGCTAACTCTTCTCTCTGAAAAATTAAGTCACTTCTCGGTCATTATTTGGTTATAAGTGTAGATAGGGAGATATTATTTATAAATCATCTGTCAAGGTATGACGGGTGAAAATTGTTTCTACATTTGAACAAAGCTATTGCCTGTTTGGAGGTATTTTGATAGTTGAAATTGTAACCCTAACTTCAGTGGGTTAAACCTAATCTCCAGTAGGTAGCGTCCATTGTAGACCATTTTTTCGTTTCTTCTTTCACCTGAAATCACAGTCTTGCCAGTAAAACAGTTAAGTTACCGGATCGAGTTCAGCCTTGTCACAATAAAGCCTTTCCCTGCATGTTAAACTTTACCAAAACACATTATCAAATTATCATGCCATGGCGCGATTTTCATTGTTGAAACACGTGCGTTACGCGATCATTGGCTATAATTTATATGAGGATTCTTTTGCATAAATGTGAATATTTCTGTCATTTCAAAAGTGCTAAAATAGTAACAACGTTAAATAGCTCTAATTTAATAGCTCTACCATATTTTTTGTGATATACAGTGAAACTATACAAAATTCTACAGATCACGAAGATGTTCATGTAAAAGTACGTTATTCGAAACAACTGCGAAAAATTGGGGAAAAATGAAGAAATGCATATCTATGGTTCAAGAGGCATTTCCACTATTTCGTGATTACTAATACACATCTTATTGTCTTATTACATTGAAAAAAATATTTAACTTACTTTTAAAAACTTTAACACTTTTGGATAAAAATCATATATGTTTAGTTGTTTTTAGGTCTATTAAATTCTACCATTTACACAGCTGTGCGTAAAACACCCAGTGCAATTTGTTAATAGAAGTTTTGCAACCACATTTCTTAAAATTGTACAAAAGTGGCTCTCCAATTCTCAATGAAATATATACAGCTATGTCTCTAGGCTAATTGAGATACCCATAGATAAATAGGCATGTAGGCTTTCTTCTCTGAACAGAAAAAAAAATAATGCACACTTCGTGATACCTATTGTGCTTTCTGCAACCACATAAAATGTTGAATAATTTCTGAAGAAAAAGTTTTGGTATATTTTATCATTAAAAAAATTTAGCGAGTAGATCAAATTTTTTTATCTTCTTAGCCAAAACTTGCATTTTAAAGCACGTATTACACGTGAAATTTTTAGTGCGATTAACGTAATTAGCAAACCAAACTTAACTAACAAAATTTTCGTTTAACCGTGATTTTGTATTACCCAACCCATGGTCGTATTAATAGAGCTCAACAGTCTATTAATAAAACAACAGAAGAATAGACAGTTTATAAAATAAAAACAGAATATAGATTTCTTTCCTTTCTTCTTTTTTTCAAAAAAAAAAAAGACTTTAAATCAGGTTTATATTACAATTAAAAAAAAGCATTTTGTTCAACAAAAACAGATAGCTGAAATTAAAATAAGCAAACTGATAACCACACGCTTCGCTATGCAAACAAAAATAAATAATACTCTCCCTAATAAGGTGGCCACCTGCTGTGAATAAGAAATAAAATCCTTTATAGCCCGTTAAAAGATGTTATATGATCGGCAAAGAAGAATTATAAAATAGTTTTGCTGAAGTCTCTCTGAGCCTTGAAAAGAGAATGTGGATGCATTGTTAATGCGCATAAAAGATATTTTTCGGTTTGGTGGATGTAGTACTAAAATTTGTACGTATTTCGTATTTTTAACAAAAACAAAAAATATTCAATCTTACGTGTTCTGTATATGCCTTGCACTCTTATTTCAGGAATACCAGAACAAAAAATTGACTCCTTTTTACTAATATTTTTAAACACTTAACCATGTTTTTAAACAGTTAGTTTTCGTTATATTTCAAACTTGTCTTAAGTGAATAGTATTTTGAACTATGTACGACGGTTATTCCAGCTGTAAATTCCGTTTTTGTTTTTGAAAAAATAGTTAAAAAAAATTAAACAGTTGAAATGTTTACATTCTTTACATCTTTCTCTATTTTTCTACGTAATTTTCGTACTAGTTTAAATGTTCAACACACCTTTCAACAAGCTTTTTAATACCTAAGTCATAGAACTTAGCCACCAGTGAGGATGATTGGTCTTTAACGGCTTCTTTCATTTCATCATCTTTGGCAAAGCGCTTGCCGTCAAGAAACTCCTCTAAGGCTACAACACACAGTGGACACATTTCTTTTTCAATAATTGATCTAGATGCCTAAAACTTTGTATGTTTGTATGTTTATTACATACTAGTGTTACCCGCACGGCTTTGCCCGTAGTTGAAAATTAACAGGTCATTTGGTTCGCCTATATATTTACAAATAATGGATGACAAATTTCTCGCCAATTTGCTACGTTCATTTGCTTGCCCATTTTACGGTTCCTCGTTATGATAATTTGGTAATTTACTCGTTCACGTAGTGATAATTCGCTGGATAAAATTTTCTTAAAATTGGAACAGAAAAAGAACAAAATCGAATTTTTGAAAAATCGCTTCGAGGTGCACACTACCATGCCATAAACTAGTTAGTTCTGTGCCAAATTTCATGAAAATCGGCCGAACGGTCAGGGCGCTATGCGCATCACAGAGATCCTGACAGAAAGAGATCCAGACATACTTTCAGCTTTGTTATTAGTAAAGATAAAACAGTAAAAACAATTTGGTGCAAAAAATAATAATAATAATAATACTTTTTTAGAAACTTTAAATTAAAAAAAATTAAACGAAATATTCTCAAGTTTCAAATTGCTCCATGCACCCTAATTTTTTTTTTTTTTTCAAACTTTGAATTACAGTAATGTACGCATTACATGTAATGTTTTATGAGACAGTTTATAAAAAAATGGCTGAAAAGAGAATTTATGAGAAATTTGCAAATACGGTGATTTTAGCAACTAAAGAATTGAATTTCTAATTTTACATTTAACCGTCATTAGTGCAATTCATGCGCACAATTTTAACTAGCTATTGTGTATGGAACATTTTCAATTTAAGTTTTTAAGTAAATAATGACAGCAGTGTATTCGTGCTGCAAAATGTAAACTAAGGGTCATGATCACGGATGTGCAAAACAAAACTAACCCATAATTCATTAAATAATGCATCGAATAAAAAACATCTTGTTGCCCTGAATACAGTAGCTGATATAGTATTTAAAAAAAAGGCTTTTTTTTTTTTTTTTTTTTTTTTTGATTTTTTGCTAAATTTTCAGCACATTTAGTATCTACCGTAGTCTTAAGCAGCAAAACAAGCGGTAATCGCTCGCGCCAACTCCGCACCATCTGCTTCTATTCAACAGGCTTGAACAGAGTTTGGATCTCCTTCGAAGTATTAGGTCTGACATTGTCATGAAACAATAACATTTCAGACGTAAAAGGACCACGTTTCTGCCGCTGAAACGTTTCTTGCTTTCAAAAACTAGATCACCAATCCTACTTCAGAATCGTTGAGTCGATCAACAGTCCTAAGCATTACGAATTGTCAAGGTGAACAGCACACATCAACGGTAATAACGCTTTCGGTGATGTTTGACGCGCAAGGCATGCCAGGAACCGGCACGCATGCGTATTTTAATATTCGTGCAAAATTCAAATAGTTACAATAATCCGACCTTACCTTTGGAATAACCTTAGTAGTTTAATGTGGGATTGCTTTTAAATTTGTGTACCAAATGGTGCTACTCTCTCAGAGTTATCTCACTTACCGGTTCAAGTTTGCCTTGGAATTGTCACGAATACTATAAAAGTAATGCAAATCAAAGTAGATCGTTATTACACGTAGAAAAACGGTGCAGAATATACCCAGTTCTGAATTTACAGCTTTATTTTAGTTATGACGTTTTTGCATTGCAAGTAAAATAATTATATATTTAGAAACGCTTGTATTATTTTTTGCTTTTTGTAATATTCGTGTAAATTCGTAAAATTAGATATTGCTCTTAGATGTTATAAACAATATCTAATCAATAAGATTCTTCTTTTTTTCATTGCTGTATATATCTCAGTTTTGTTTCAGTAGGAAGTGAGAAACTAAACTGTGTAAATGGCTTTTAAGTATAACGCGTGCAAAGTTTAAACCGTAGGTTGGTTTTTATAGCAAAGTTTTTCTGAGTCCTGCGTTTTAGTTAGCAAATAACAGATCTACTCTTAACATCTCTTGCCCCAAAACATATTAGAACTCCTCCGTCTATTTGTACAAGTATTCTCCGAACACGGCCAGACTATGGTTTTTGAAGACGCTTGACAAGAATAGTATTTGGTCCACTCGCCCCCTTCCCATGTTTATTCTATACAGTTAAGCAAAAAATTATGTTGATACTTGCGTATTAACACAGCCATTCTAAATTTAGCTGTACAGTGGACGCCGATGAATTGAATCAGTGGTTAATTGAATCATCGGCTTTAATGAATCAATTTGTCATAAACAGAACAAAATCCAGCTTTATTAAATTAGCCGCTTTATTGAATCAGCCGCTTTATGGAGTCAAAACTGTTTAGATTAAACGTGATTCATATAAGCGGCGGCCACTGTATCTAATATTTAGATTATAAAAATATAATTGATATAGTACATTGGACGCCGGTTAATTGAATCAACCGCTTTAATGAATCAAATTGTCAATAACAGAATAAAATCGCAGCTTTATTGAATCAGCCGCTTTATTGAATCAGCCACTTTATGAATCAAAACTCTTTAGAACCAACGTGATTCATATAAGCGGCGGTCACTGTATTCGATAATTAAACAATATTATACAACATGTCGTCAATTTTTTCCCATTGCAGTGAGCCGTAAATATATAAATATTATTAACCATTTAACTTTTAATAGATTATATGGACTCTTGACTGAACTAGGAATGGTTTCGAGAGAATTTGGGGGGGGGGGGGGGATTTTTTTACTAGATTAAACTTTAAACGTTGCTATAGTGCAATATGAAATGAACTTTACTTACATATTCGGTGTCCCCCTCCCCCATCAAATGTTGGTGCCCTGGTCCGTGCCCCAGTCCCCATGCGTCAATTTGGCCCTGTCTCCAACTGCTTAATTATATCACTTGCACCCCTTCGCTTCTAGGTTCTCCAATTGAGAAAATACTCCATCACCACATCATCTAAACAACGTTAAATATATTTTTCCTCCATTTCTTTTCTAATTAGAAAGATTAATCTTAATTTTCATAATCACAAATAGCTATAACTTTGATGTTTCCCTTTTGCTATGTGATAAATAGCATACAAAATGAAACAATTCCCACATTGTATAGATGAATAGTGAAGATATTCAAATTATGTATGATTGATGTCCTAGACGACTACATTTTCAAGCTGAAGATAAATCATTCTGAATTTCGAGTTTATGTTATATGAACTTAGCGTTATGAATCAGAGCATCCAAGAGTTGTTGTTGCTATTTTCGGCTGCAATAAGACGCTTTAGACTTAAATTTAACGCACTAAATAAGATATGATAATCACCATTTATTAGAACTTTGATTATGTAACCTCTTTATAAAGATATCCTTTCAGTGGGCAATTCTTCAGAAGAAAACTAAGCGATGCTGGTACTGGAATTTTCTCGCCAAATAAACTGGCTGAATATAGAAGTTTAAACTGCCGTGGGTAGGTAAAGGGCATTAACTACTAGTTTTCCATTTTTCTTTTTACCTTTTCTTTTTTTTTTAATTATCTGTTGTACAAGCTTGCTTATTTGATTTCTGCTGAAAAAAAGCTCGCAAAAATCGTCTAATTCCAGCATTCCCCTATTGTTAGTATTGAATCCAAAACGCGTTTCTTCAAATATCTCGAAAACTTATTTCTGCAGATACTGCCGTTGTCCTGCGTACAGCAGTATAAGGCAGCTGTGGACATTTACCACAACTTTTAGTAAACAATCGATATTGCTTATTGTTGTCACTTTGGTCAGAGAGTTACGTTTCTAAATCTATTGTCTTTGTGACTGGTTTATAGGGAGTTGGATGGTTCAGTTTTACTTTGAGTTTCGTAGACAGTGATCTACCACTTTCTGAGTTGAGCGCACCTCTTATTTCCTGATACGGTAGGTACGATAAGCATGAATGATGATTCCTTAAACCATATCTAAAACAGGAATTTCTCATACTAAATATACGAGGTTTTTTTTCTTTTTTCCAACTTCCGATCGATCGCGAAATAAGGACCACAAAGACAATAGAAACGCTTTTATTTGGAATATGTACATACACCTTCCAACTACTTCTCGACATAGTCACCGCTCCGATTAAGACATTTGTCTTGGCGTGGTACCAATTTTTCAATGCCCTCGTCATAGAAGACAGCCGCGTGGGCTTTCAGCCAATTCTGTACGCTGATCTGCAGCTCGGCGTCGGAGCCAAACATCTGTCCTCCTAGCCAGCGTTTCATGTGACCAAAGAGATGGTAATCGGAAGACGCGCCAAGTCTGAGCTGAATGAAGGATGGTCAAACACTGTCCAGCAAAATTGCTGCAGGAGATTTTTGGTTAAAGCAGCAGTGTGTGGGAGCGCATTGTCGTGCAGAAGGACAATGTCTGATGACAATATTCCTTTACGTTTGTTCTGGGTTGCCCTTTGTTTCAGCATTCAGAAATCAAATTACAGCACGCACTTCACTCTCGGAGGGAGGCGCAATTATTCGAAGAGTGTTTCCTCGTTCACGGCGGGCTCTGAAATAACTGGAGCGAACTGATGCACTGCACAATCTTACTTGAGAGACTGCGCAACAAATCTATGCACAGCGTAATCGGCATGACTTTCTAGTTTTCACTCCGCGATCGATCGGACCTTGAAAAAAAATAACCCTTGTAGTTAATTCAGTTATTTAAAGTGTTTTTCACTTTCATTTGTTTTGTTTTAAAACGGAAATTAAATGGAGTTTTTAATGTTACGGTTTCGTTTGCAGAATATCTTAATATTACAACTGCATGCATTACTTATTAAGTAGAGAAAATTATTTTTTGAGGATTCCTTCCAATATTAAGGGCGACAACTTTTAAAATATTACTATCTATAACCTCTTTTTGTATGATATTGAGTATCAATAAAATGTCTGAAAATATGTACTGAAATGTATGCAAAATTATATCTTTTAGAAACAAGGAGTAATAGATTATAGAAATTTAAAAATGCACTGGAACACTTTTGTGTTTGTTCACTTACAATAAAGTGTGAGTGAACTATACACTTTTTATTTTTTGCGTTTTGTTAATTTTGTTCACAAAATTTTAATTTATTAACATTTTTAACAAAAACAATTTTTATTGTTTTTCTTACGTTGTTTAATTGCATTTTGCTTCAAATATTCAAGCAAAATCATTGCTGACGTTGATAATTTTGCGATTTTACTTGGATATTTCATAATGATTGCAGGGTGCTGTGAAAGCAATCAACAACGTTTACTTTCCAAGCAATCTTTCCTCCCTTCCTTAAATCAGAACCAAATTAGTTTCAAAATTCCAGAGTTCACACGCTCTTAAGCCAAGCTTCATTTTTAAAGGCTACAGTTAGTATACGAGTACTATAAAGATCAGCTTGCTTCTAATGAATTCACTTTTCTTTAACTAGAAAATAGTTTTATATGATTACTGCACATTGAAAGCTTTGCAAAGTGTCTAAATAAAATCAAAAATCACCAGTTTCAATATTTAGCACAAAAGTGGTTCAAACATAGCAACTAATTTGGGATTACATATTCGACCTACATTTATCGCTTTTTTCAGCCAAGCTTCATTTTGTAATGACTATCACCAGTATAACAAAAATATCAGTTTGCTATCTAATGAATTCACTATTCGTTAACTAGACTATAGTTTATATGATTTCAGCACCTTGAGATTTTTTTAAATGTCTAAATGAAATACAAAATTACAAGTTTCAATACTTAGCGCAAAGTATTCCAATATAGCAACTAGTTTGGGACAAAATTTTCGCCAATTAATGTATGGACTTATTTGGGACTTGAAGGACTAATGAGTAGTGGTTTATCTTTTCCATTTTCACATTGTTTAAAATCAGAGATAAGTGCTGAAAATGGATTGGAAGCTAAAGATCTTAATCTGTTCCTTTGATCACCAAAAAGCACTTACACTCACGGAATGAAAAAGTGTGGTAGCCAAAAATGTTTAAAGAAAGGTTAATCAATTGTTTTGGTTCACGTGGTTTTACTTAATCTCAATAATAAAAAATAGACAAAACAACTTTTTTCAGAAATTCAAATGTACCATGTTTATTTTTTTAATCATCCATAACGCATTCATTATTCATACTCCCAATTTCAATCATTTTCCAAAGGAACCTCCATGGAAGGTCACGGGAGGTCACTGTGACCGCCCAAAAAACCTTCTTTTTCGGCAAATCCTTTTCATACGATTCAGCAAAAATTTGGAAATAAAATTGCAACATTGTAATTTTTTAATTCCCGGATGTCCCTTTTTATTAGCTACTAGCTGTACCCGAAGCGCGTTGCTACGCCAACAAAAAAATACATCATTATACTGATTTTCATGACAATCGGTTGAACGGGGCAGAAGTTGCTACTCTGCAGTGCCACCTGGTGGCGAGTGGCTTCAATGAGCATATTATGCACCTTCTCCGTGGAAAAATACATATATATAGCAATTTTCATAATAATCGGTCCAGGTATCAAGTGAAGCCGTGACTATACTCAAATTTTGTACTCATGCAGTTTGCAAGATCAATCAATCGCTAAAAATATCAAATAGAAAAAGTTTTAAATCCCCCCGTTGCATGAAAAGCCATAAAACAATAAAGAAAGAATTTATTTGTTCAAACTCAAGAAAAATGGCAACAGCTAACTTCTTATCAATGAGATCTTTCACGCAAATTAATTTCTGCAGCCGATAATTTTATTCCTATTTATCCAATAGATTGTGACTTAAATTGGAATAAAAAAGGAACTATCGATCGGATTTTTTTCGAACTGGTCTATAAACATTCCCAGTACCAAAAATAACAAACGGTGAAAGTTTCAGCCAAATCTGCCAGGTAGTTTTTGAGTTCATGGATGACATACAGACAAACATTCATTTTTATATATATAGATATATGTGTGCCTACTACAGATGTGTCGTTCAGGAACGAACGGGTCTAAAAGAACGGATCCTCAAAATGAACGATCCGCTCGTCCACTTAAAAAATGATCAACCAATCTTTTGAACGGTGAGCAGTTTGGAACATTGTATTGATGCTCTTGGGATAAAACCTTTTTTTTTTTTTTTTTTTTTTTTGAGCAATCACGATTGTCTATTGTTCTCACTTGACAGTCCTTGATGTTCCGGTTCCTTTTTCAGCTTGGACCAGGGATGCAGCACCACCGGCGGCGGCGCGGCTGGTCCTGAGCACTGTCCCCCGGAATCCACCTTTGCTGGGCGATGGCGTCCATGTCCTACACACGCATGCTCATACACAGTCGCCTTCGCGCGCACGCCTTTACACACATACAAACGCCTACGTGCACACTCGTAAGCCTACACACACACGCACACAACTATATACACGTAAGCACCCAGGAGGAGGGACATGCTTGGGCGGGGGAGCCATTTCTAGAAACAATAACTCTAACCAGTAGAGTCTTGTCGCAACTCGTGATTGCGAAAAACATAATTTGAATTCAAAGTTTCGGAATTCAAATTAGAGTTTCTTTTTTTTTTTTTTTTTTTTTGAGCAACCACGATTGTTTTCACTTGGCCGTCCTTGACGTTCCGGTTCCTTTTTCAACCCCACCGTTTTCTGCAGGCGCGGCTCCTCTGGTCCTGAACAACGTCCCCCGAAATCCGCTTCTCCTAGTCGGTGGCGTCCATGTCCTACACACACACACGCTCATACACATACACACTCATACACAGTCACACGCACACACCTTTACACACATACACGACAACATGCATTCACGCGGGTCAACGCACACACACACAAGCCTACACATACACAACTATACACACGTAACCGCCCAAGAGGAGCGGCAGGCTTGGGGGACGAGAGCCGTTTCTAAAAACAGTTTCTCCAATGAGTAGGGTCCTGTCGCAGCTCGTGATTACGATAAAACATAATTTGAGTTCAAAATTTCAAAATTCAAATTAATTATTTTTCTTTTTTTTCTGTTCTTATCGGTGCTGTGAAATAATTTTGAAACTCCCTAATATTTAGGTGAGTTTTTTTTTAAATTAAGTTATCCTGTACTCTGGCTGAGCTACCGATGTATTTGTTGTTAATTTTTTCGTTATGCATGGTCTATTGGTAATACTAAATGTATATATACAGTGCTGTAGCTGGAAAAATTTAATAACTAACGCTGAAATGGAACCTGTGATTTTTGGAATGGAAAACATGTTTTACCATTCGGCAACTGAGAAATATCTTACAAAATGAACTATAATTGCTTTATGCATCGAAACCCGAATAAAGTTTTTTGATTCATTTTTCTGATACTTTAAGATAATTTTAGTTATCTTTCCTTCAAAGAATATTACTGATATAGTGAAGCATATCGAATGTACGTGAGTAAGTCGTGCAGAGAGATCACCTGCAACTTTTTTAAATGAACCAAGTCGTTCAAATGAACGAATTAAATGAACGGATCAAAAGAATGAACGATCCTCTGATGAACGGATCATTAAAAAGAACGACATTGCCCACCTCTAGTGCCCACCCGCATTTTATCATTCGGCAAACTTTGAAGTTCCATTCGGCAAATTGAGAATATCTGTCTTCCTAAAAATTTCAGTTCGGGGCGCCCCCGTCACTTTCAGTTCAGCTTTAAGTAAAGTAAGAAATGTCAACATCAAATAACACAAATTGCAGATTACTGCAGGCACGTGTTTCGGCGTTACATGGAACTTCTTTTACAATGCAAAAAAATAAGCTTATGAATAAAAAGACATCCGACAAAAACCACACACCTTTCATCCATAAGCTTATTTCTTTTGCATTGAAAACGGTTTTCCTTGTAACGCCGAAACACTGCATTTTGTACTATTTCACGTTGTTATTTCTTATTTTACTTTTTATGCACAAATGTTTAAAAAGTAAAATAAGAAATAAATATTTAACTTAATTCAGCTTTGTCAGCGCAAGTTTAAGCAAGAAAATATATTTACCTTCATTGCATTGATATGATGCAACACAAATATCAGATGCTTATTAATACACCTTCTCATTATAATATATCTTAATTTTCGCAGCTACAATTAGTCATTTCACTTTACTAATCCCACCAAACCGTGAAAGAATTCGTTTCCTAATAGCTCCAGAACTGTCAAAAGACAAACAACTGCCGTATCCATGGCTCTAGACGTTTTCTCACGCTTTGTAGATAATAAATTATGAGTTTAGTTTCGCACGTGATTAATGCTCAGTTGAAATTTCATTCCGCATTTGGATGATAAATTGTTCATCAAGCCCTTCACGTTAAAGAGCACCGCAAAGCCCTGATTAATGTTATTAAAAGAAGTTGGAACTGAGGAATAATGACTAATGAGGAGGCAAGTAAACATATGGGTAGCATTTTGGTCTCAAAGAAGTTAGATTAATGTAGTCCCGAATAACACCAGGTTGTTTTCAATACTTCATGAAAAGTTGGGTTGAAAATTAAAACCATTTCTGCACAGAGAGATGAGTTATTTGTTTATTTCGGTGAGCCACACATGAGCTTTTCAATGTTTGACATATAAGGAATTCCAATCAGAACCATACCTGTTCAGTTTTAGCAAAGATTGAGTTAGTAGCTGATTCAAATATTACAGGATGGTTTCTGCAACTGTTTTCCTAGTTTCCTTAAAAGAAAATCATGTCATGTTTCAATTTTGTTTTAGAAATTTTGAGCCCTGAATCAAACAAGAACATGTCCACAGACTTGTTTCAATCAACAAACATGTCTATTCATCAAATAGGGGGTGTCCCCATTTTGGTCACGTGACATGGACCTGATCCATAGTGTAAAGTTTTGTGCTATTTGCTGTTGAGATTATGATGGACGTCTGTGAATGTTTTTAGGCTCTTAATTTGTTCAAAAACAAACATATCCATGACGATTTTTCTCACTAAAAAGTATGTCGATTAGATCCAATCAAATGAAGACAAGTCCTAATTTAAAAATTCAGTTACAGGTTTATTGGTTTTCTTACATTTGAAATCTTTGCTTAGAAATATTTTAATGAAACTAAATCGATTTATAAAAATATTTTCACATATTTTTCCATAGAAGGTAATTTAGAAACACGGTTTTCGTGAATTTCCAAAAACGTTTAAGAATGGACGCGTGTGGTTTTGATTAATGCCACCTCATGTGTTTTGACAACACACTGGTAACTAGTGCGCATATCGTCAACTGCGGAAAAAAACCTATAAGAAAGCTGGTGCAGTGAAACCTGTCTACAACATTACTGTTGGGACCTAAAAGTTTTATTATTTATGCTGACATTTTGCTGGGACCAAGGACAATATAGTTATAGACAGTTTTATCATTGTAGACAGTATTATTATACATAGGTTTCACTATTTAGACTTGTTTATCGCACAATATCATTGAGTTCTGTTGCGAGGTATGTGACGTGGACGTATTAAAAATGAGCCGCTAAACAAAGTTAATAGAGACATTTTGCTTTATGCGTTCTAGTAAGGTACAAAGCAGCCGAAACAACGGGTAACATATGTTATGCTATACTGCCGTGGGCATGTAAATGACAGTAACTTCAAATTTTTAAGTTTTCATTCCTTTGCATTTTTGTCACTAATTGTATATTCTAGCTTTATTGTACATGCTTGCTTATTTGGTTTACGCTGAAAAAACGAGCGAAAATAATATCAAATTCCAACATTGTTAATATTGAGAGAGAGAGAGAGAGAGAATCCAAAACGCATTTTTTTTTCAACCACAGCACTGTTTAAGGGTGTTTATTATAACAATAATATTAACTCTTATGATGGATCTAATCGTCATCATAATTCATAATAATTATTATAAAATATTATCGTTGCGGTATCGAAGAATCGGCTCAGAGATGGCTTAGGACAGTATAGCATGATGGCTTGTACTTCGAATGCTTATAAAATGAGTGTAGTTAAATTGCGAAATTTAAGACTCGCCTTAGTATGTATGCAACTTTTCGAGAATAAATTAAATTTTATTCTGTCCAATTTAAAGTAAGTAACATTCAATAAATAATTCAAATTAAGGAACTCTGTATGCAAAGTTACTTAAATAATACTTGTTTCAAAACAACCTGATAAATACTAAAGTTAATGGACTATTAAAAACTTGACACATTTTACAACGAGGCATTATTACCAACATTTAGGCATAATGGAAAATCTCTTCTTTTTCTATTATGGTAAATCTATACTTTTTCGTAAAGCAGAGCTTTTACGCCTATCTATTTGAATCGAAATTAAGACCATCTGTTTTTAATATTAAAAAGTTGTTAAATTGAATGAAAGTATACTCTAACTTTTACGCTACCGTTGCTTAAAATTAATTTTAAATACTTACGCTTACATTACAAATTAAAAACTGCTAATTTACACTGCAGTGAAAATAATAGGTTAATTAAACTAGGGTCATTTTCCCGAAAATAGATTACAAATCACGGTCCACACTTTTGAATTGTTTCAATCAGTTTTAAAGATTACCACCAATTAATCATATTTTCGCAAGATTATCCACTTAATTATGTATAATCAAGTATATATCATTTGTACAATACATAAATAATTTGTAAGCGTTTATAAATATTTTGCTTTAGAACAAGAAGGAGAATATTAGCTGTCCCAGCTTCAAATCATTTAGAGTTAAAATGCAATTTAAGATTGCGCTGAAAGGCAAAAACTACATAAGTAAATTCATCACAACTTCAGTAAAAATTGCCCTGGAAAAACTTTTTTATTTTTTGCCCCAACTTTTTCTCTGATTCATAACGCCCATTCTATTAAGCCATTTCGAAAACTAAATAAACAACTGCTTGAATCTCACAGTACAGAGCCGTCTAAAAGAAATTTCCTCTGTATATAAAGCCCTAGCGGCCTATCCACTGAACCAAACACCCAAACTTTCTCACATGGTTGTTTGAAGGTTGGCGCTAGAGATTGGGATGGTTTTAAACTACTTAGCAATCACGGTTACAGTGAAAGAACTTCAAAATTTACCTTAGCAACACCCACTTAGTCCTCTCACGAGTTGATCAGGATATTGAAAAGCCACAAATGATGTTGGAACGGTTGGCGTGTTACGAAAGTCGCTAGTTGTCACGTTCGAACACCTGACTGCAGAAACTCTTTCTACACTGCTCAAAGGTTTTTCAGAAGTAATGCTTTCCATGTCGTATTCTGTGATTGTGGCTTTTACTTCATCTTACCCAGTGAAATATGTGAAGTTATTAAAACATTCTACTCTCTTGTGAAGCTATCGTCAGTCCTTTATAATGCTCTTTTTTGCAAATGCTTTATGCTGGCATGTTTCATCATACACCAATCGCTCCAAGCCAAATTGTGTGTGTGTTTTTTTTTTTTTTTTTTTTTTTTTTTTAATGCTGATCAAGTTGAGCGATGAAAACGTGGGTTTTGTAATTCGAAAGTTTTAAAATTATCTTACTATAACCGCATCTGTGAGCACTGTGTTGTTTATAAACATCAAAGTCTCCAGGACATACCTTCTGGAGCCTCGGTAGCGCAGTTGGTTTGCGCGTCGTTGCAGTAATCCCGAGGTGGTGGGTTCGATTCCCACCCGTTGCCCTGGTTGTAATTTCTTTGTCTGTGCTGTTATTTCTGTCTTACACTATGTTCCTGTATTGTGCTATCTGTCATATTGGACGTGAGATCATAAACGGGTCCTGTGTGACCAAGTACACGAACTTGAAATGTATGTTGTCAATAAACCAAACCAAGCAACCGTATGCGAAATTTTGATTCGACAGGGTTCAGTTGATAGGTCGACAGGGTCCCATATATAAGGGGTGAACCACCCTGTATTTTTTAGAAATCGTATACATCTTCTATGTTTAATTAACCTCTTTAAATTCTTCAGTCAACAAGTAAGGTGACTATTATTCTATTTTTTGATTGTTAGTTTAAGTTATTTAATATCCACCATGCTACATTTGTATTTAAAAAGTTCATTTACCTAACATTGCGGACAGAATAAGATTTAGAATCATTATTTCTTTTTATGCTTGTATTGTAATTTTAACATTGATTTAAATCGTCATCTTGCCCCTTACACAGTGTAAGATAGCTTTTATTACGGGACAAGATTAAAATTTCGTTTCAGATAATATAAACCAAATATATTTACAATAGTGGAATTTTTGAACATGCATAGTAACAATTTTTTGCTTAATAACCATTTCGAAACATAGCAGTAAACAATGCTAAGGAGCCAAGAAATATGTTTTCCATAACTGGATCATTTATATGTGACAAAAAAGCATTATCGAGGGCATAGCGGGAAAAAGTTTTTTGTGGTCTAAAAAATGCAAAATTCAAAGCCTGTAATCGATCAGTGATTTGTACTGAAAACCCTACCTCGGTAATCTAATTTTTCTGAAACAAATGCCGAGTTCGTCATCTTGCCCCATGTGGCCGAGATTTACGAACTCTCTAGGGCCGATCCTAGGGTGTCGGCCGCCCGTGTGCAAAGACCTAATGTGCCGCCCCTGAAGAGAAATTTGCATGTTTTGACTAATACTTATCGCCCATATAAATCTTTCTTCAAATTTCTGCATCAAATTCTAATTAAAACTAGTATGTTGTGGCCATCACGAAACTTTCTTCTATATATATATATATTTTTTTTTTCCTGATCCCTCCCCATTGACGAGGAAGCAATATTCCCAACAAAAACAAAATTACACATGCAAAAACTTGACGACCATCCCAATGTCTGAATTATTGCAAAAGCAAAGAACGAAAATTGAAAGTTATTTTAAAAGCCTTGCTTGAATTAATTACAAATATTTTATTTGTTAACAAATATAAGATGGCTACAGTTAAAAATTTTAAATCATTGAGATACTATTTCCGATCATTTCCATACAATTAAAATCACGAGAAACACGCAGACGACAATCTATTACGATTTATCTTTCTTATTGTTGCATTAATAAAAATATTTTTATTCGCAAAAAAAAAAAAAAAAAAAAAAATCAACACCTCTTGGAGCGATTGGCGTCAAAATTGAACCAAAGCCTGTTTACATATGGATTCACATATATTCCAAATTTCAACCAGAACGTAGCATTACTTCTTGAGATGGGCACTCACAATGGAAAAAAAGAACGGGTGATTGCGCTACCCCCTTTTTAGCTGTTAACACAAAAATTAAATCAGTTCTTATACCCACTAAGGGCTACTTGCCGATAAATTTTTCTTTCATTCCGTTCATTATTTCTTGAGATACAGCAGTCACAATTGACGACAAAAAACGTTTTATAGCTCAACCCCCGTTTCAGTTATTGACACCAAAATTGAATCAGCACCTGCTCCTGTTAGGGGCAACATATGGGCCAAATTTTGTTTGATTCCGCCAGTTACTTCCTGAGGAATAGCAAGCACGCGTAACTCAAAAAACGTCCCATTGCTCCACCCCCCTTGGAGGAATTCGCGCCAAAAACCAATGGGCACAAGTTCACATAGGGGCACATATGTGTACTAAATTTCATTCGATTTCATGCGGTAGTTTTTGCTGTAGAGCGGCCACAAAAAACTGGTCACACACAGACGTGACACACACACACACACACATACACACACACAGACAGACAGACATTTTCCAAAAATGGTCGAAATGGACTCAGCACACCTCAAAACGTTCGAATCCGTCAAAATTCGAAATTCGAAAATTTGCACGAATCCAATACTTTCTTCTATATATTAGATATAGAAGAAAGTAAAAAAGATGAATTTATGTAAACAGTTAGAAACTCCTTAGGTACAATTTATATCTTTGAAGAAAGTAATAGGTTCCGAAATTTACTAGTCGTAAAAATGCATTTTAAAGTCTGTCTTTGGTGACATCAGAGAAAGAGGAGGGGGGGGGATCGCCCCAAAAAAATAAACGAAACTGGCGTATGAAAAATAGCTGTAAATAATCTTTGGTTGTGTTTGGTTGCAAGGACAAAAGAGTCGGGAACATTCAACGTCCATGGAGAAATTTTCAATATTGACGTGAAAAATTGCAATTTTAGAAAATTTTTCGAGACTTGAGGGAAAGTAATGTTGGAGGTCTTTCCTGAAATTCTTT
Source organism: Uloborus diversus (assembly GCF_026930045.1). Classification (NCBI taxonomy): domain Eukaryota; kingdom Metazoa; phylum Arthropoda; class Arachnida; order Araneae; family Uloboridae; genus Uloborus; species Uloborus diversus. The sequence goes on from NC_072736.1 coordinate 110,822,859, forward strand.
CAAAATTGATGTCAAATTGCAGCTATTTTTTGTGACCTTAGTTTAGGAAGGATCGGCGCTCTTTTCGAAAATTTTCTGATACAGAAGTTTTAAATTTGCAATTTCGGGTTATCTTTGTTGACATTGCTGGAGGGAGGAAGATTCGGTCGTCTCCTATCGAAAGTTTTCGAAAGTGAAGTTTAAAACTCAAATTTAGGCTGTCTTTGGTAACGTTAGGGGGTCTGGCATCTTTCCTCCGATAATTTATGGGCACTATTGTTTCAAAAACACATTTTTGGCTAGATTTGGACACGATAGGGGAAACGGGAAAGTATTCCGAACTGAAATATTTTTCGGAAATAAAATCAATTTTTGGCTATTTTCGTGAAGGAAGGATTTTGGGGCTCTAAAAAGCGCAATTTTGTGCTATCTTTAGTGACGTTAAGGAAACCGGGAAGCTTCAGCGGATCTTTCTGAATATTTTCGATATTAATATCTGAAAAATACAACTAAAGACTTTTCTCCAACTCACCTCGGCGATTGATGTTGGATGCCGGAAGCCCTAGCGCCGTGAAAATTTACATAAGCCATCCGGATTTTTTTAGAAATAGAAGTCGCAAAATCATATTTTAGGCATTGCTTGATAACGATGGGACAAAGAGCGGGCGGCGGTTCAGTGTGCCCTCAAGAATTGTTTTTTGAAACTGAAGTCAATTTCAGGCTAGTTTAGGCAGGAAGAGTTTGGTGGCTCCACGGAACCGTCTAAAAACGAAATTCTGAGCTATAGTAATTACGTTGGAGAAAAGGGGGATCCAAGGTATTTCCCCCAAAGTTTTTCAAAACTGATGATAGAAAAACACAATTTTAGTTTGTTTTTGAATACGTTAAGTGAGACGGGGTGGGATTGGGGGCCTCTCTAGAGACGCTAATTCAGACTGTCTTTGGTAGTAATGTTACGGAATGGATTTCAGGACCCTATACCGCAAATATTTCGAAAAAGAAATTCGAAAAATGCCATTGAGCAATTTTTGATAACGTTAGAGAGGTCTGTCTCCAGAGCAGACATTTTGGAGCCATCATTTTTAGGCTATGTTTGGTAACATTAAGGAAGAAAGGGTGAATAAGAAACTTAATCGGATCTTTAAAATCAGTGGTTCAACCAGCGAAATTTTGCGAAATTAAAGTCCTAAAAACGCAGTTTGAAGCCTTCTTTAGTCTCGTCAAGACATCCTTTCGATCTTCGTTTTGGAGCTACACTTAAATTTGTAACTCGGGGCAAAGGCCCTGTCCTCCTACCTGATCTGAAATTGGGCTGTTCATTCGTGATTTTAATTAGAAAAAAATTGCTGTAAAGAAGGAAAATTAAAAATTTTAGTTCGTTGATGTTTAACTCTCAGGGGAGTTGCAATTTTCCATTGTCTCTCCAGTCTCAACGCATCCACGACTGCTGAACACAGAATTTGTGGTTTGAAATATTTGCGAGAGTATTCTATCAGCATAGTTTTTTTTTCACACATTATATGTCTTCATTGTTTAGGGTCAATAAAAACTTGGGAGGCTAGGTGAAGCATTAGCGGCCTTTAGAAGGCACCCTTTCATGCTTCCGGGGGGGGGGATTTTCGTCATTGCCCCTCCTCTGTATCCATGACTGATTACCAGTTCTGTCACAAATTTTGCAACCAAATGAAGCATGTGTGTAAAGAGTTGATATTAATGGATAATGAAGCAACACAATGTGCTCTAACATTCTATTTTTCTTAATACGCCAATGTTGTTGAAAAAATTGGCCCTTACTTTGATAATTGAACATTTGAAATTCAGCATATTTATTCGACTTATTATGTTATCTTGTGAGAAATTCTTGATGAATTTTTCTTGATTAAAAGAACTATATTATGCGGCCTGCGGCCGCCCCTTGCTTTGGCCGCCCTTGTGCGGTGCACACTCTGCACACCTGCTAGGATCGGCCCTGGCAACTCTCATTGTACTTAATTAGATTGAACTTCAGTTAGTAAAACGGTGAGCTGTATAAATAGGCAATGCGAAACATTATTTAAAATGAAAATGAATATAAATTACTTTGAGCTCAGGAAACCCTATTATAGCATCAACAAAAATTAAATTAGCAGGCTCTTAAAACAATAAACACTTGATGAAATTTAAATGAACCTCTCTACTAAAGTTTTGGCTTGGAAAGTAGAGCATCTCTCATTCGTTTACTTACCAATTCATGAATAAAGTTATTATCTATTGTATAAAACAGTTTCCCAAACTGTGGTCCACGGACACCAGGGGGTCCGCGAGTTCATGCCAGGGGGTCCACGGTGCTATCCAGCTAGAACGTTAAATATTACTGAGATTGGAGGACGAGTAACGATATTTTAATTCAGAAAGAAAGCACATTTATGAGGAATGAAAAAGTTCTTGCTTAAGTACATGCAGGACGCAGCAGCCCTCCCCCTTCCCCTCCCTCCCGGAACTCTCAGAAGTAAACACCCTACACATTAATTAATTTTGTTTACATGACGAAGTTCATATTGTAACGGATCCGGCGCGACTTCCAACTTTCTTGAAAGGGCGACACAGTTCTTGATAAAAACACAGGAGCTTTATTTACACTATGTACAGAAGAAATCGTTAACAACTCTAAATTAATCATCAGCAATTAAGCAAATATCACACCACACCGTAAACTCAACGGTTACACACGTATTTACTTCCAAATACGAAAACAACACAGCGAAATGCCTCGCAATAAACAGAGCTAATACACTCACAGTTCGAATTCTCAATCGAAACTACACTTTTTATCACGCGGAACGCTTTTATAAATATCGAAAGAAATCTCTCAAATATTCCACAACATTCCAAACGCTTCATGAAAATAGTAGACCGTTATCAAATTTTATCAATAAACAAAAAAAGAAATAGGGGAACGTATACTTTAGCCGAATGTATAGGGGATGTATATTCATTACGGGAAACTATTTACAGGTTACGTTACTACAATAATTACTATTTACAGAATTTGTAACAATATTGTTACAAAACTATATTAAGTAAAATGCAACCATTGAAGGATTTTTACAGCTGGGATATTATACTTCGACTAAAACTTTTGCTCCAAAATTTTTAAGACTCATGTTGTAGGAATTTGATGATAATATTTTTATTCCTAATTGAATTTCAAACATAAGTTAACTTCCATAACTCAAAATAATAATGTAAGAAATAAAAACCAGACAAGAGCTCAGAACAATAAATTCATCAATTTAAAGGAAAAAAAAGCGGAAATATGTATTAGAAAAAAAAATAGATTTAACTGTGTCAAATCTTTTTTTTTTTCTTTTTGCGCGCAGGGGGGGGGGGGCGCGAAGTTCGTAACTTTTCCGTAGGGGGGCCGCGGAGGTCTGAAGTTTGGAAACCTATGGTATAAAAAATAAAATATGATGTTCCTTATCTTGTCCCACAACGTCATCTTGCTTTGGGTTTCCCTACTTAGTTGGAAATTATTAAAATCGGTAAACAAAATTCAAAAGTGTCGGACATGGTTTGTACTATTTTCGCAAGAGTAATTGATTAGTACTTCAATATCTTTGGTAACTTTACAGAATATTTCCGATGCCATTCAAATTTCAGCGAATAAGTAAACACTCCACATAGGTTAAACTGCCTTGTTTGATCTTCTGATGTAAATACATTATCACAACCATCTCGGAGCAACACACCTGGAAATACCCAAAACAGCAACTGTTTCAAGAACGGATAACTTTGCTCTTTTTATCAGTTGCTCCGATATAAGATAAAAATTTGAATCTAAAATTTGTAAATAACAAGCAGGGTGACTTAATAAAAGTATATAAAACAATATTATCTGAAGTTCTCAAACTCAAAATAATAAAATGCGTATTTTTGATTCATATTACAGATTTTTGCGGGGAATTTCATAATAATTACCATGCAAAGACATCCAGACAAGTATATGGTACGCTTCCTTTAAATGTTATTATTTTACTATTCAAAAATAATTGATAACTAATTTTCCCATTTATATAAAATAGTTTTTATAAATGAAAAACACTTACTTAAAGATAGGAAAATGTTCGGATAGGAACAATGCTGTAGCGTCACGACGGAAGGGGAGGGACAGAGTGGAATTGGAAGTTTTTGAAAAATATAAAGCTGAAATGCATTTTTAAGATTACAAATTTGAAAATCTTCCGTGTTGGAAACCCCCAGTTCCTCTTTCCCCCACCCCACATCATGGAGTGAAGGTTATAAGCAGGATTAGGCTCACATTTTCACTACTTTGATCTAGTTTTGACTTTCTCTCAAACCAAAAAACTGAACCCGATTAAATTTCATTGTGTTTGAGATGCGTTTGAAATAAATTAAGGCCATCAATTAAAAAACACTCCCTTACTTTTTGAATCTTGTGACGGCCCAGCACATATGCGTCTGGGGCAAGTTATATAAAATGCATTATTTTCTTTTATTTGTCTTTTGTACTTTAGACCACTTAAAATTTAGTTAAAACTCAAATGTAGTTGGTTGCGAAAATTGGCTTTTGTACATTGGCCCACTTAAAATTTCGTTATAACGCAAATGTAGTTGTTGCTGAAAATTGCATGAATTTCAATTTCATGTTTGCATAGCACATTGAAACCTTTTGTGTGTGTGTGTGTGTGTGTGTGTGTGTGTGTGTGTGTGTTTGTGTGTGTAGGTGTGTGTGTGTGTGTAGGTGTGTATATGTATGCGTCTGTGTGTAGGATATGGACGCAACCTGGAGACGGCTTTCGCTAGAGCAGCAGCATCGGGAGGGGCCGGTCGACGGTGGCGCTGCAGAGGGAGGTGGGGGGAAAATAAAATCATAGGAATTCAAAACAGTCAAATGAGAACAATAAGCAATATGATTGCTCAAAAAAAAAAATTTTTTTTTTCAATGTAGTGAATTAAACAATGAACAATTAATTATGGATTATGAATAGTGAATTATGATCTATCATTAAATAGGTTTAAAAGACTACATAAGATTATAACACTGTTCCATGTTCCTAAACATATCTCAATTATTAAGAACTATACATATGTTGTACTTTGGTAAGTGTCCTATGGTACAAAGTATTTGGCTGTTCCAAGGTACAATCACTACGTGGTTTAAGAAAAACCAAAATGATGGTCAATCAGGATGCATTATCATTATTTTCTCATAAGCAAACTATTTAAAGTACTTCTCTTTTATAAGAAAATAAAATTCAGTTGATTAAATTTACAAACACAAAGACAGAAAGTGAAATAAAAATGAAGAAAATATTTACTTTGGAGCCATCAAATTTTCTTTTTCTCGCAAAATCGTCAATTTTACTCATTGATGCTGATTTTTACTATGGCACCATTTAGAGATGAAGGGTACTAATAGAGATTACAAAAACAAAATTTTGCTTAAAATAGGTTCTTAGAAATTAGCAGTGTCTCAAGGTACAACACTTTCCCCTACAGGAGGAAATTTAATGCCTCTCTTTCAAAGCTCAAAATACTTGTAAATTTTGTTTGGGGATGCGTTGTTTATTACTTTTATAATCATTTACAGTGAAATCCCGTTATAGCAAACTTCAAGGGACCGCAAATTTTATCGTTGTTAAAATTTGCGGTTAAAAATTTTTGTTAAAATTGCAAATTTTATCGTTTTGTTCGTTGTAACGGGAGTTTCGTTGTAATGAAATTCAGCAATATTATGACAATTAAAAAGTGACTGAAAATTTATTCCTCTGAAACGGATATTTCTTTGTAGTAGTATTCGTTGTCACAGAATTTCAGTTTTTTTAAAAAGAAAAATCAGTGATTTTTTTAAGGAACAAAATCATAACCAAACTGCAAGAATAGTTAGATATGTTATTTTTTTATTTTTTTCCATAAAGAAAATTCCATATCAATAAAAATATTGGGAAAAAAAAGTGTAAAATTGAGCTCGATTACACAGAATAGAACTGTTTACTATGTTTTTCTCTCTTATATCATTATGTTTTTCTAAAGCATGTTTGAGCGTTACTCTTATTTTAGTTTCTTTAAACACGGTCGTTCCTGTGAAATACTGTTTTATTTAAAAAAGTTAAGATAGAGAGCGATATAGTAGAGGAATATGTGGCAAAGTGAAAAAGGGGGCAAAGTGAAATGGTGAAATAGTTACACTCCTCTTTTAGTGTCATATACCTAATAGTACTTTAACTATGTAGTAACATATGTTGTCTATTCCAGTCAAGAAAAAATTACCTCTGAAAATCAAAGCATATAATAATACATGCAATTTCCAAAAATTGATATTCTAATTGTAATGTTTTGTTGTGAGTCAAAAATTATTTTAATGCAGTTAAATGATAAAATTCTTGTTATTAACATTTTAAATATGAATTGGGACCTTCTAATACGCAATATTTATTTAGCTAATATACAGCTTATTTGTATTTTCAATGTTTTTCACAATAAGTCAAGTGCATACGGGGCAAAATGGATGGGGCAAAGTGAAATAGTTCAATTTGTTTCCTCAATCAATCATTTAATATATATTACTTATATTTTCATTTATTAATTACTTCATTAGCATTTCTTTATTTAGTAATTCACTTATTTATTCATTCATTCACTTATTTTCTTATTCATTCATTCTTTTATTTGTTCCTTTTTTTAACTTCAAATATTAATAGATTTATTAATTTAATTATTCGTTTATTGGTTCATTATCTTTTCATTTATTCATTCAACCTTTTATTTACTGATTCTTTTGATCAAAAATATATTTTATAGTCAAATAGAAAATATTTCATCAGAGAAATATTTGATTTTTCACTTTGGCCTATGGAAAAAAAAAGTGAAAATTTTACTTTTTTTGAAGACTCAAATTTACTGCCAAAAATAAAAAATAATGTTTCAATGCAAGTTTTATTATAAAATGCAATGTTCTTTCTTTGTGTACTGTAATTTTCAAAACAAACTCCAAATTTGCTCATTTAAAAAAAACTCAGCCATCTTATGCATTTCACTTTGCCCCACATTCCCCTACTTGAAATAAAAGACATTGCGGATTTTAGCATCAGAGGAAAATATTATTCCCATTCGAAATCGCAAGAAAAGCTTCTCGAAGACCTGTTACATTCTTCACCATCACGTTATTACATGACAGTTAAGCAAAAGAAAAAAAACTATTATACGTTGACGGCTGAGAAGCAGATATGTGGCAGTGAGAGTCAAAGCGGTGTAAGTGGACTTTTTTGAGTTTCAAGAAAAACGCATTTGAAGTTTAGAGCCTGGGTAGGCTTTTATTGAAATTTTTTTTCCTAAATCTTGCTGTATAGTAGAACCTATCAGGGCAACTACTATTATCCGTTGCACCGACGCAGAGGAGAGGTTCTCCTACCACTTGTACAGGATATCTCAATATTTTTAATTTTGGCACTTACATCCCTTTGCTCACTTCATGAGGCTGTGGGAAGCAAAGGGAAGTAAGTAGACATTTAAAAAAAATGAGTAAAAAGCGTTTAAAAATAACTTCCTAGGTAGGCTATCATTCATTTTTTTTTCTTCCAATCATGCTGTACAACAGCATCTACCAAGAGCTACTAGCACCATCTCTTGCCCCAAGACAGAGGAGAGGTCCCCCTATCATTTGGACAGGTTATCTTGAAATTTTTAATTTTAGCACTTACATCCCTTTTGCTTCTCACTGCCTCTTATGTGGTTTCTCTATACGAGATATGTTGTACTCTAATCATATATTCAAATAGATAAATCATTTCTGCACAGCGATACAATCTGGAAAGGCCAAGGCCACTCTGACGTCATACTTATCCTTCCCACAATTCCCTTCTTCCCCCTTCAATCGTTTGTTCTTTGTTCTCTTGATATAGTGTATGTGTATCTGTTTTTGTGCCGTATGGAATATATTTTATAATATGTGTACATTTAGTTTTTAGTCATTCCTAATTAAATCTTTACGTGTTGTTCGTCTACTCGTCTATTGACTGTTCTTCATGCGTTCAGAAAACTCAACTATCACACCGCTGCCTATCGAGATAAGAAAAGGTAAGCCAACCTTTCCTTACAACATTGATTATGAGACTGATATTCTCTAACAGTGTATATGTTGAAGTTCTGAACAAAGTTAGGACTGTATATATAATTTTCTATTGAACTGTGTTTAATAAGAAAATACTAAATATGGCTCAAGCAAATTTTAAAGATTCCAGTCAAATAACGAAACTGAATTCCGACAACTATGCCACTTGGAAATTCAAGATTCAAATGCTCTTAATGCGTGATGGGCTGGATGATCTTCTTGATACACCCCCGCCCGCTGAACCTAATGCTGAATTTTTAAAGAAAGATAAACAAGCGCGAGCTATAATTAATTTATGTATAGACGACTCTCAAATTATTCACGTAAAAGATGAAACAACAACTGCCGGCACATGGCAAAAATTAAAAACGATATACGAACGATCCAATTTAAGCAGTAAACTATATCTGTTGCGAAAATTATATTCTATAAAGATGTCTGAACATGCTGATATGATCGAACACATAACTCACATGACAGATTTAGTCGAAAGACTAAAAGCTATCGGTGAAAATACACCAGATCAACATGTAGCAGCTCTTTTATTAGTTTCGATTCCCGAATCTTACAACAATCTCATCACCGCTTTAGAAGCAAGAGATGAAGCACTTATAACATCGGATTTAGTAAAAACGAAACTAACAGATGAATATAATCGAAGAATAGAGCAACAAGCGGATAGAAATCCTAACACTTCAACTGCTTTTAAAACTGCAATTAATGCAAGAAATTATAATAATAAGAATTCGAATACATTATGTAGCTTTTGCAAGCGGTACGGTCACACACGCGATCGATGTTTTAAATTGCAGAACAAAAATAAAGCTGATTCCAATAATAAGAAATCGGAAATTCATGGAACCAAACATTGCGGAAAACCTGCTCGACATTGTATGATCGCTGACTCTACAAAATCTCGTAAACCACACGAAGATTTTTCCGCGGCGCCTGTAGATCAAAACGTCTCAAGGTTAACCGAAAGAAATTTTATTGCGAATCCGACTCATTATTCCGAACAAAAAACAAATGAAATAGTACTTTATATGGACTCTGGTTCTAGCTCCCATTTGTTTTCTGATGAGGTGTTATTTTCGGCATTAAATTATAACAAATCCTTAGCTGATATAGTTTTAGCGGATGGAAGAATTTTGAAGTCAAAGGCCATTGGAACTGTAAATCTTGATTTGAATGATGAATACGGTCTGCAAAATATCAGTTTGACCAAGGTTTATTTTGTTCCAGAATTAAAAAGTAATTCCGTGAAGAAGATAACAAGCAAGGGATTCTCTGTACTTTTCGAAAAAGAACATTGTTTCGTGAAAAAGAATAATGAGATAATTATGCATGCGCATTCCGATAATGACAGTTTATACAAAATTGTTTTAAATAGACACTCAGAAAACGCTAATATTGCAGTTGAATGCAAAAATAAAAATTGTATCCGAATATGGCATTTACGATTAAGTCATAGAAGTTATGACGCAATCAAGCAACTCGTACGCGAAGATCTTGCTGATGGAATTAAATTGGATAATTGTTGTCATAGTAACAATTGTCCAGAATGTATTAAAAATAAAATGCAGCAACTTCCATATCCAAAAGTTTCAAATGCGCGCGCAAGTAAAGCACTGGAACTCATACAGAGTGACGTTTGCTCCATGCCCACTCCCAGTATTGGTGGAAAGCATCATTTTGTCACATTTATCGATGATTATACTAGATACACCGTCATATATTTACTTGCTAAAAAGAGTGAAGTTCTTTGTAAATTAAAGGACTATGTAGGCATGACAAAAAATAAATTTGGAAGAACTATACAAACTCTCCGAACTGATAACGGCGGCGAATACATAAATAGTGAAATGGAAGATTTTTTATCTAGTAACGGTATCAAACATCAACTCAGCGTTCCGTTTTCACCGGCTCAAAACGGAGTAAGTGAGCGAAAGAACAGAAGTCTTACAGAGATGACTAGATGCCTGCTGTCCCAGTGCAAACTACCAAATCAATTTTGGGGTGAAGCTATTATTACTGCAAATTACATTCAGTATACATTGATTACATTGACTTCCAACTAGAGCTTGCGAGAAGACGCCATATGAACTTTGGAGCGGAAGAAGGCCTAATTTAGCTCATATGAAACAATTCGGTTGCACAGCCTATGCTTACGTACACAAGGAAAACAGAAGAAAGTTGGATGAGAAAGCAATTGAAGGAACTTTCGTTGGTTATGATCAACGTTCTAAAGGATACAGAATATACACCGGTGGAAATCGTATAATTGTCAGTAGAAGCGTAAAATTTATCGAAGACTGCACGATAACTGATAGCGTTGAAATTTCATCTCCTCCACCAGTCGAAGATTCACTCGAAGATGAAGAATATGATGATAAATCTGTCGATGAATCCGAATTGACATCTGAAGAAGAGCAAATACCCGAAGAGAAGCCTAGACGATCAAAAAGAAAAACCAAAGGGAAACCACCAGATCGCTTAGGACTTTTTGCCGATGAACTTAAAAATGTTCCTGAAAATTTCGAAGATGTAGTTAATATGAATCCAGCAGAAAAAGAAAATTTGCTTCAAGCAATAAATGAAGAAATCGAATCCTTGTCCCGGAATAAAACTTGGGAGTTAGTTGATCTTCCACCTGGAAAGAAAGCCATTGGAAATCGATGGGTATTTAAGCTGAAGAAGTATGAAAACGGAACAGTAACACGTTGCAAAGCGCGCCTTGTTGTAAAAGGTTATAGTGAAAAATTTGGAATCGATTATGAACACACTTTTGTCCTAACAGTGAAATATACAACAATCAGAACCTTTCTAGCAGTCGCAGCATACGAAAAAATGCAAGTGAGACACGCTGACGTTACCACTGCATTCCTTCATGGCGATTTAGAAGAAGACTTGTACATGAAACAACCGGAAGGTTATGTCGATCCAAAGCATAAGGATAAGGTTTGCAAATTGAAGAAAGCAATATATGGATTGAAACAAGCAGCTAGAGCTTGGAATAAAAGAATTGAAGAAATTATAAAGAATGAAGATTTTTCTCAAAGTATTGCAGATCCATGTCTATTTTTAAAAAATGATGGAAACGACAGAATAATGATCATAATCTACGTCGACGATATACTTATAGCATGTAAAAATGAAGATAAAATTGCGAAATTAATCAAACAACTGAACAAATTCTTCGAACTGAAAGATTTAGGAGAAGTAAGAAATTACTTGGGAATCGACGTTGAAAGAGATGGAGACAAATTTCTACTAAACCAAAAATCAAAAATCGAAAAATTGAAAAAGAAATTTAGTCCAGACATCAAAAAGCCTTCTTATACACCAATGGACACATCTTATCCAAAAGAAGAGGATTCCTCTCGACTCCCACAAGTTGACAACACGCGATACAGGCAAGCAATTGGAGCTTTACTTTATATAGCTACAGTAACCAGACCGGATATTACCTTCACTGTGAACATATTAAGCAGGAAGAATGAATCTCCCAATGAAAAGGATTGGAAAGCAGTTCTAAGAGTCATTGAATATTTGAACTTGACGAAGGACATTTATTTACAAATTGACTCTAGTAGCCCGCCAATTCTTACCTGTTACACAGATGCTGATTTCGCATCTGACCTTGCCACTAGAAAATCAACAGGGGGTACTGTATTTTTCTTAGGGAACAATCCTATATTTTGGTCCACTAAGAGACAAAATTGTGTTTCATTATCTTCAACCGAGTCTGAGCTCATTTCTGCAGCCACTGCTGCTCAAGAACTGAAATGGATATTAGATCTACTTAAAGATTTTGGCCTAATTCAAAAATTGCCTGTTAAAATGTTTGAGGATAACAAATTAACAATTTCTTTAATTCAACATGGGAAAATGAATACTAGGTTAAAGCATCTTAACGTAAGATATTTCTTTTTGCGGGAAATGGAAGAAAATAAAATAATTAAGATAACCTACTGTAACACTAACTGTATGATTGCAGATATTTTTACTAAACCTTTGCCTAAGCCCAAGTTCATTGACTTTAGAAATAAGTTAAATTTAGTTTAAGTTTTGTAATTTGAATATACGATTAAGGGGGGAAATGTTGTACTCTAATCATATATTCAAATAGATAAATCATTTCTGCACAGCGATACAATCTGGAAAGGCCAAGGCCACTCTGACGTCATACTTATCCTTCCCACAATTCCCTTCTTCCCCTTCAATAGTTTGTTCTTTGTTCTCTTGATATAGTGTGTGTGTATCTGTTTTTGTGCCGTATGGAATATATTTTATAATATGTGTACATTTAGTTTTTAGTCATTCCTAATTAAATCTTTACGTGTTGTTCGTTTACTCGTCTATTGACTGTTCTTCATGCGTTCAGAAAACTCAACTATCACACCGCTGCCTATCGAGATAAGAAAAAGTAAGCCAACCTTTCCTTACAACATTAGGCTATCATTCATTTTTTTTTCTTCCAATCATGCTGTACAACAGCATCTACCAAGAGCTACTAGCACCATCTCTTGCCCCAAGACAGAGGAGAGGTCCACCTATCATTTGGACAGGTTATCTTGAAATTTTTAATTTTAGCACTTACATCCCTTTTGCTTCTCACTGCCTCTTATGTGGTTTCTCTATACGAGATATACTCCAAACGGTTTTAACACAGGTCATGACGTCTCTGCTCTTGACATCAATTTTGCTATTTTTCTACTGCATACGGTACTCAAACTTTGGATATATCTCAGTTTTCGTCGCTGTCCTGAACATACCATTGCGGAAGCAGTAAAACAATCGTTTTTACTTCCTTTTACGAAGTAAAGGAAGTATTGTATTCGTGAAAAACTTTTCATCCAAAATAGGCCTTAATTTCCATTTTGCTCGCCCCCGAATGAATATAGAATTTCTTTTTCAACCCGACACACGTGGATGTATGCCTAAAAACGCATAAACACCCGAAATATCCATTTTGACGATCCCAGAATTAATTACTACGAGTTTTCTTGTGACATCTGTATGTACGTATGTATGTGCGTATGCGTATATCTGCGAATGTATCTCGCATAACTCAAAAACGTTATGTCCTAGAAAGTTGAAATTTGGTTCGTAGACTCCTGGTGGAGTCTAGTTGTGCATCTCCCCTTTTAGTTGCATTCGGATAATCCAAAGGAGATCTTTTACATATTTTTGGGGGGAAATCATTGTTAATTTCAATGAAAATACAAGTGGTGTTATAATTGGGAAAACACTTGGCAATATATCGCCAAGCTTTTGATCGCCAAGTTTTTCGCCTACTTAGCGACAATTTGGAGGTATTTTTTATAAAAATCTGGTTTCATTTTGGCCACTATTGCGACATTTAGAGAGTTAACCATTGAATCAAATCTAAATGTCCAATATTGGGAAAACTAATCTACATAAAACGTTTTTTTTTTTTTGTTTTAGTTTGCAACAAGCTTGGGGTAAAAATATTTCAAGTTTCTTTGCTTACTCCAAGGCACTATTATCATTAAATTGGCGTAAAAGCAAGTCATGTGACTGGTTCAAACTGTCAAACAGATCAAGATAAGCTTGTCACGTGGTGAACACCTCCCTCCTATTAAGAGATCTGAAAGTCTAAGCCACTCCATCGCCATCTTTGCCCACTGTCTAAAATAAACTGTTTTGGCGATCCCTAAATATCGATAAATGCCAATACATGGTGGAAGGATTGCTTGCCATGGAGGTAGGAATACAGGAGGGAACATGCTGTGTTATCTACTCCTATAGACACGTTTAGTGGTGACGTCAGGGGTTGCCAGAAACTCGGGGAAGTTTCCAATCATGCCGTTGCTATGCGCGTTGCTAAGGAAGAAACAACATAGGATCTTCGTACGAATAGGGTTAGAGCGATGTTTAATTGATGGTTTCTTGCCAATTAAATGCTTAAATAATTTTTTTAGTGGTTTCAAGTTACATATAAGCCACCTGTAGACATCATTTGACGAATATCGATAGTTTTTACATGTGAATCGGGTTAAAATTTGGCAAAACATAGACTTATGTGGAATACAAGTGTGTTTTCTAGAGTTATACACTCTTCTTATTGTTATTTCTTTTTCTTTGGGTGGAGGGGAACAGCTCCGCCATTTGAGAGGGTCTGGAAAGACATTGCCCCCCTCCCCCGCTTTCGGAAAATTGCTGTATTTCTATAAATTTTGCGCATTTTTTTGTCTTTCGATGCAATATGCATTTACTGTATATGATTTAACCCCCCCCCCCCCACCTTTGCAGAAAAATTTGAAATGACGATATATTTTTTTTTTTGAATCCCGTTTAAAGTTTTCTAAGAATTTGATTATAATTATTTTCTTCGGGCGGGATTTTTTTTTCTTTTTAATGGTATAAGTAATTTTTTGTTTGGGGAAGGGAGAATTTTTCACTTTTCTCGATTGTGATGCTTGTTTGTATTGAAATTATTTTTTTTTTTGAATGGGAGGGGGGATGTTAGGTTACATTGTCCTTATTCTAATGCGAGTTTGATTGGGATATTTTAGTTTAAAAGTTTTTCTTCTGCGAGGACACACATGTAATTTAAGTTGAACTCCAATTGAGCTCTATTCCGAATAGGAATAAAAACTAGCTTGAAGAAATTGATAAAATTCCCATTGAACCTAGAAAAAAACTAATATGTATATCCTTGTCCCCCCCCCCCCAAAGAGCAATTACTTAAAATTACGCGCAGCAAGAAGAAATATCCCCTCTCCCTAAAAAAAGAATTTAATTGAACTATGCATTGCAAATAGTAGAACAAACTGAAATTTTCAATGTATATTTATGTATATTGATACAAAAAATATGTATAACAAGTAGAGTAAAGTAAAAATCCCCCGCCTCGGAATACAAAAAAAAAAGATTAAAATTCTCGTGACAATTTGAAGAAAACACGCAATTCTCCCTTTCCCCCAAAGAGCCCGAAGGAATGGAGTTTCATTAAAATATGCATTATTACTGGAACAAATTCAGAAAAATTCTCCCCCCCCCCTCCAGGTATCGCTGACTAGGCTGACATGGTCTCTCGTCTTCTAAAGAAAAGAATGCATACAGTTCAATTAAAACTACTCCTCTTCCTAAAAAAAATAATAATAATTAAATTTCGCTCTAAACTTTGAAAGAAAAATCTCCCCCCTCCCAAGTCATGATATTTCAAATTTCCTAGAAGGGTACGTGCAAAAAGGAAAAAGTCTATGTACGAGTATGTTGCGTCGAAAAACAGCAAAAATTACGCCAAATTTATAGAAATACAGTTATTTTAAAAAAGGCATGAGAGGGGCAATACCTCTCCTGACCCTCTCAAATGTCGGACCTGTCCCCCTCTCCCCCAACGAAAAAGAAATAACAATAAGAAGAGTGTATAACTCTAGAAAACACACTTGTATTCCACATAATTCTATGTTTTGCCGAATTTTAACCCGATTCACATGTAAAAATTATCAATACTCATCAAATGATGTCTACAAGTGGCTTATATGTAACTTGAAACCACTAAAAAAATTATTTAGACCATTTAATTGCCAAAAAACTATCAATTAAACATCGCTCTAACCCTATTCCTACGAAGATCCTATGCTGATTCTCCCTTAGCAACGAGCATAGCAACGGCATGATTGGAAACTTCCCCGTGTTTCTGGCAACCCCTGACGTCACACTAAACGTGTCTATTGTCGAGGGGTGGTGAGAAAGGGGGAAAAGACTCGTATTACTATGGCGAAAATTTCACGTGTTTTACTTTTCTCGCTCAAATTGATAATGAAAGTATTTATTGCCTACATAGGAAACAAAAAATAATAATAATAATAATAATAATGCACAACCCAATTATATTTAAAGCTTAAAATTTTCAAACAATAAACTAATTACATAATTAATGTCTTAAGTGAATAAAAATTATATTAGTGACAAATGAATGATCAACTGATTATAAATGCTATTTTTTTTCAATAAAACACAATGATTTTCCCATAGAGAAGTTTATAAAATTATCGAAATTATCAGAACTTTGCAGTCTATGTCCAGATTATAAAATTAGATTACAGCACAATGAAAAAAAGCAGCTAGAAATCAACAAGGATAAATAAAGGAAAAACATAAATGAAAAACTTATTTTGAATGAAGTTACCAGAATGAGGATAAAAATAAAATAAAACTAACAAACTTTAAATTAGTTTAAAAAAAAAACAATCCCATGTAAATAAATGTTAAATAGCATAAAATTCTAAACAACTTCTTGAAAACCTATCCACCCAGTTCTTTGAATTTTGAGGATTCATTCTTTCTTTCTTTATTATTATTATTATTATTATTTTAGAGATGCACGGAAAACCTGGTATTCGGTATACTGTATATTGGCAGACAAACCGATTATTTGTTTCGGCAGAGTAGGGGAATGTGGGGCAAAGTGAAATGGTTAAACTGACTGAGCTTTTTCAAAATGAAAAAATTGGAAATTTGTTTTGAAAATTACAGTACATGAAAGAACATTGTATTTTATAATAAAACGTGTGTTGAAATAGTATTTTTCATTTTCGGCGGTGAATTTTCGCTTTCAAAAAAAAAAAAAAAATGGAAAAATTTCGCTTTATTTTTTCATGGGGCAAAGTGAAAAATGAAATAAGTTTGAAGTAAAATATTTTCTATTCGATTATAAAAAATATTTTTGATCAAAGGAATCAGTAAATAAAAGGTTGAATGAATAAAAGAAAAGATGCTGAAAGAAATAAACGAATAATTAATTAAATAAATTGATTATGTATGGGGACAAATAAACGAGTGAGTAAAACAGTGAATGAATAAGAAAATAAGTGTATGAATGAATAAATAATTGAATTACTAAATTAAGGTATGTTAATAAAGTAATTAATAAAATGCGTAAAAGATTTAATAAATGATTGAATAATTAAACGAAATTAATTTTTCACTTTTCCCGCATGTACTTGTCTGACTGTGCAAAATAATTAAAATATTAATAGGCTTAATATTAACTAAATAAATGTTGCGTCGAATATTATGTCTCAATTAATATTTCAAATGTTAATTACAAGAAATTTATCATTTAATAATACCAAGAACAATTTTCGACACAATAAAATATTACAATATGAGAATCATTTTTCGAAAGTTGCTTGTTGTCAGAGTTAGTTTTTTTTAGCTAGAATAGGCTACATTTTTTACTACATAGTTAAAATATTACTAGATAGGTAGCGCTACAGCAGAGTAAATATTTCACCATTTCACTTTGCCCCGCTTGTTCACTTTGTCGCATATTCCCCTACTTCAATATTCGACAACCGCTTAGTGAACAAATTTAAAACTTCGAAAATTCTAAAAGAAACATTTTTTATGCAATGAATGAAAGTATCAGTATAATAGTACCATGTCACAATATTAATTAAAATTCTTACTTGTTATTTTTTTCTCATTTAAATTGATTTAAATGTTTAAAAAAATAGTTAGACCTTAAATTTAAATCTTGTTGCTTTTCAGTGTTTATTAAATCTTCTGACACATTACATTAGTTTTACTATTCTAAACAAATATGACACTATAAATAGAAAAAAATCCATAATGTTAATTAATAATAAATGTAAAAAAATATTAATTTATTACTAGTTTACATTAACAGCTCCTTTTTTTACTAAAAATCATGGATGTAATGTAAAATGTCCAGCTAAATTTTTTTTAAGCACTTGCATTTTAAATTTTGCAGCATTTTAATTTCTAATTTTTTACACCTTATGAAATATTAAATATTGATTAAAAACACAACCTATGAAGAATTAGACTTTGTAATCAAAGTTTAATTTGAACTAAATAACAAAAAATGAAAGCATGTGACAATGTTTCAAACTTCATTTCACAATTTTATCGATGGAATTGTTTATAAGTTATCGATGAGTAGCAGCAAATCACCTCAATAAATTCTAATTTGTAATGATATTTTAAGCAACTCGGGTTTGTATTTGTGAGTAAGATAAATGCAGAATTATTTATGACACAATATGTTTCCTTCACATTTTGTGTACGACTTTCTCCAGACGTACATGTACCCTGCCTCTTCCCACAATATAGTGCCCTATTTTCGTTGAAATGTTATAGATGAAGTATAATTTAAGATTTATGGGGGAAATTTCGCAGGAAAAAAGTATTTATTGTTCTTATAAACTCTGAAATTAACTTAGGGAGTCACCCACCAGATGGATGTCACCCGGGGCTGACCACCCCTTCTCAAGAAAGGTTTTTTGACTTAGCAAAAAGGTTTTTTTTTTTTTTTCTCTCAAGTACAGTTTCAAAAATTGAAAGCAAACGATTTGATCAACATCTATATGTTATACATTAAAGGAGAGCAAATTAATTATTTTCAATTATTTTAAAGCATGGGATTTTAAAGTATTCTTACTTATAAAATCCGAACTATTGGAAAACTTGATATTCAAGTTTAATTTCTAACGTTGCATGCATCTTAGGTTAGCAATGAAATACAAAGCAAAATTTTCATAAAAAGGAATTAGTATTTCAATCTATGTTTTGAGGTTTTCCCCCTTTCCATTAGTTGGAGTGGATTGAAAAAAAAAAATAAATAAATAGATAAAAAAAATATAGGAGTCGGAGTCTACCATTTTCCCTCCGACTCCGCAGCCTGGTTTAAACGAACCTTTTGAAAGCGATTTGTCAAAAATCGCTTTTGAAAAATGCGATTAATAACAGATTTTTTTAAATACTAAGCACTTTTCATAATGCACTCAAAAGGACAAAATAACTTTTTCGGGTCAGAAAAGACAATTTAAGTATCCGTGTGCTTTTCAATTATTCCAAGAAAAAGGCTTTACAAACGAAGAAAAGTACGACTCAAGTCATGTAGAGAACGTTTTATCATTTTCTAGCTTTCAATCATAAATTTGAGGGTTGAAACATGCATATTTTTCTTAATGGGAAAGTTTGATTTGAAATGACTTGAGCGCACTTTTCTTCGTTAGTGAAGTCTTTTTCTTGAAATAATTGAAATCTACAGGAATACTTTGTCCTTTCTTATATAATTGCCTTTCTGAACCAAAAAAGTTTTTTTAGTCCTTTTGAGTGCATCATGTGAAGTGCTTAGTATTTTTCAAAAAAATCCGT
This sequence comes from Uloborus diversus, assembly GCF_026930045.1. NCBI lineage: Eukaryota > Metazoa > Arthropoda > Arachnida > Araneae > Uloboridae > Uloborus > Uloborus diversus. The sequence goes on from NC_072736.1 coordinate 110,842,105, forward strand.
TATTTTAAAGATTTTCGTTTTTAAACAAAATTTTTATTTGGCGTTAAGTTGTACCTTCAGATTAAACAAATCATTTAGTGAAATTCCGAAGCCTCGAAGCTAGCTGAGATATAAGCAAAAGAATGGTTCACAACATATGTTTTGTGATAAAGAATCTAATACTATGTCTCTTTACTTCTACCTGTTATCGATTATTGGCATGGATGAGGATAAAAACCCTAAAAAAGCAACGACAGTGAATAAATTTCATTCTTGCTCCATTGAAGCCTTGATTCAAAATAGTCATTATGATTACGATTAACAATACTGTTGCAAGGCAACAAAATTTGTAAGAATGGGTTTTATATTCAAACATTTAATGGTGAAATTGCATGAAGTTTGCTGTTTTCCATCCTAACCGAAAAAGTAATTTTATTTTAGAATTTTAATTTTTCAGCGTTTAGCTGTACCATTAAATAAAGCAAATCATTAAAAGAAATCCCGAAATCCGTAAGTGGTTGCTAAGATATAAGCGAAAGCAGGCCTCAGATTTTTCCGTGACAAACAGGCCAAGTAATAAAAGTGCTTAATAAAAATGGGGGTTATTTATCCAATTTTCTATTTAAATACGCTGGAATTGGTTACTTGAAATTTGATGATGCTGCTAAAAAAATAAGTTTTAACATACATTTTTGTGTATTTCCTGAAAATTATTGAACTCAGCGAGCATGACCAGTTTTAGTTTTTAGTATGGCCCTGTCCCATAACTCAGGTGCGTGCGCAGGGCGGGGGGGGGGGGGGGGGCTCGAGATTTTTAAAGGGGGGTGAAATATATTTAACACCGTAGGAGTTAACAATATGGAAGGGCGACCGTAAAAGTCATGTGCGACGGACCCAAAAAATTCTGTGTATGTCTCAGCCATTACTAAGCTAGAGTGACCATAACTGGTCAAACCAGTGCATTTCAGTTTATGTCAGAAAAATGTATGAGTCGTTGTTGAAAATTAATGAAAATTTCACAGCTATAAGAGTGCAAAGTTCTAACACCATGAGAATTAGTTTTTACCAAGAACCAGAACTGTAACATCACAGTTCAAAAACAATCTAAGTTGAAAAAAACCCCTAAACCATGCCCATAGTTAGTCATTTAATGTAATGCAATTCTCCTGATTTTTTTCATTTTTGTTTTGTCTATTATATGCTTGTAATGACCTCTCCGAAAGTGGAAGCTGGAGCTGCTTTGATGTGTGGGAGAGAGAGAGTGTTTTGTTTGAAAAAAGTTACTATATGTTTGGGAAAAAAATGGCATTTGAGCCCATGCACTCCACCAATTTTTGTTCTTGTGCTTAAATATAAATAAAATTATTGAGGTTCATACAATGTAAGTGCGGCTTACTAAACGCTTGTGTTTATAAATAAATGCGAGTTGTAAACTTCTGTCTGCACATTCTACAAAAAATACAATACAATTTTTTTTAAGATCATTTTTTTCTCTTTACTGAATTTTTTAAAAAAGTCAAACGCAAATGAGAGACTTTTGCAGGGGTGTCCATCTCTAAACGCACAAGTATTCTCTACTACATTCAAAAGTAAATATTTTGATCCGGTCGGCTAATAATACTGAACTTTATTTGGAACTTAGAAGCATATGAGATGAGAAACGCGATTTTCGAGATGAAAATATATTTTAAAGTTAGTTGGCAAAGTCGTCAAATACGATCCCCCTCCTCCCCCGCTGAATTTTGCTTAAATGCACAACTGATTATGTGCAAAATACTAATTATCAATTATTACAAACTAATTATCAATTATTACAACTGTTATTCAGAAAAATTTAGAGAAAATAGCTTCCAAGTTCCTGATCAATCATTCAATGAACGCTAAAAGTAGTTATTTTAAAAAAGCGATTAATTGCTCTTTTTTAATAAAATATTATTAATCGGTTTTAATAAAGTAGATTATTATTTAAATTAACAGTTGATTTTTTAGTTTGAACAAATAATTAATAAAGTCATTATACTAAATTTTTCAGTTGAAAATAAACTATAAATGTTTATTATTTTCCTTAGAATTAATTAATATTTTACTACTAGGCTGTTTTTTAAATTAATTGGAGACGCCGGTTTTCCCTGGAAGTGGAGCCTGAGGCGAATGTTATTTCCTGTCTGCTACCCTGACGATTGCTCTCAATGAACTTTCTCATTTTGCATAGGCACGTGCAACCAGTTTCAAAACGTGGAACTTTTCAAAAGGACCCCCCCCCCCCCCCCCCCCGAATCCCGAATGGTGCTAGCCCAGTTGCTCTCTTCTCTACCACTTTGAACTTTTCAATGGCAACCCACGCTCTGAACCCCGAATGGTGCTAAAAATTGCGCCAAGCTAAGGCGCCAGATTTAGAAATTTACTCTTGAAAACAGCCTTGAATGTCCGAGCACCTAAGATCCTCCCTTCAAACCCTACGTAGAGTTGGAAGACACCCGATTGGTCAATCGTGTTTCCGGTCAGTTGAGCGGAGCCCCCCGTGGAGAAATTTTTGAACCAAATGGGAAAACACCGATGCACACATCAGCTCGTTTAAACTTAAGTCACATTTACATTATATTGAAGTTTTCATTTTTGCAAAAAACGATTTTAACGAAAATGCCAACTTATAAAAAGTTAAAACAAAATATGAACATCTCTGTGTTAAAAAATAAATCAAGGAAAAAAAAGGCAGTCAATTAATGTATTTAGCTTCACACAATGTCATCAAAATATTTTGATAGGGAACAAGAAAAATCACATCACTTTTAGCAGTACATAATTCAACCAAAGTAAATAAAGAAGATGCACTTCATAATCCATTATCTGCTAAAACTAAAAATAATTTCAGGTTTTTATTTATTATAAAAGCCATTTTTCTTTCATCGGATTAAAAATAAGATAACTAAAAAACACTTCTTGTCAAATAAAGCAAGAAGGCATCTCAGAAACAATAACATGCGGAAGTCAAGGAAAAAAACGCAAAGCTAAAGAATTGTCTGCTCTTGTTCTCCTCGTCATCCATCATGGCGGCTTAAATAGAAGATCTTTTGTACAACGTCATCCATCACGTGACTGACACTGCTTTTTGTCACGGATAGTTACGGACTGAAGTTGTGGTTCTGCTGTGTTTTGTAACTCGCTACCGCAGTGTTCGCATGTTATTATTCCGAAAATTCCTTTTTTTTTTTTTTTTTTTTTGAAAAATAGCTGCTAATGAAACACCTACGTTGAATTTTATGAGATTAGAGGCTAATCTCAGAGATCTAGAGATATTTCAAAAAAGTCTTTTTCGTTCAAACTAACCAAAAAAAAAAAAAATTGAATTTTGACCTCTTGAATTCAAATTATGTTTCTCGCAGTCACGAGTGATCACGAGTGTGTGTGTGTATGTAGGCGAGTGTGTTTATGTATGTGTGAGGGGGGTATGTGTGTTTGTGTGTAGGGCGTATGTGTATGTGTGTGTGTAGGCATGTGTGTTTTGTGTCTGTGTGCAGGTATGACTGTGTGGATAGTTGTGTGTATGAGTATTTAGGTGTGTAGGGGGGGGGAATGGGAATGTGTGTGTAGGCATATGTGTTTTTGTCTGTGTGCAGACATAAGTTTGTGGGTAGTTGTGTGTAGGTTTGTGTGTATGTTTAGGTGTCTGTATGTATGCGTGTGTGTATGTGTTTGAGTGTGTGTATGTGTTTGTGTGTGTGTATGTGTTTGTGTATGTGCGTGTAGGTGTATGTGTTTCCGGGGGTCCTAAACTGGTTAAATCACGTAGTGAAAGGCACAGTGGGTCCCCGGAGAGTGAAGTGAAGGTGTATGTGTTTGTGTGTGTGTGTGTACGTGCGTGTATGTATGCGTGTAAGTGTAGAATGTTGAGTCAACCTCGAGACGGTATTCGCTATAGGAGCAGCATCGTGAGGCGGTCGGCCCGGCCGGTCGACGGTGATGCTGCAGAGGGTGCTGGAGGGAAAATAAAATCATAGGAATTAAAAACTGCCAAGTGAGAACAATAAGCAATCGTGATTGCTCAAAAAAAAAAAAAAAAATCTTATTAGAGGGGAAATTAACTCCGAAAAATACATTTTCTTGAAAACCATTTTAAATATTTTCAAAATTTTATTTTACTCGTAGTCATCGCTCATAAAACTAAACCTAAGGAAAATAAAAATACGTAAAATATATCTATGCTGATAGATTGTTTCAGGCAATACAAATTTGTAACATGTAAAATGAAAAATGATATTTTCTGCATCACATTTGGAAAATCATCGCTTCATTTTGTGACATCATAAGCAGATTACACCACAGTGAAAGTGTAAAACTTCGGGAATGCTCCAAAAAGAACATTCAAGAGACCGAATTGTTAGAAGATGAAGGACTTCAGGCAATTAGAGGAGGTGTTTCGCGCAGTTTCACCGACCTGCGTAAATTCAGAAAGTGATTTCAAGTGCAGGAAATTTATGCACTAAAATATGTTCCAGGCTTAGAGACAATTCTATAGATATGGATTGTGTTTCTCACAATAATCGATTTTAATCCTTTATTTTATACTAGTGGTACCCGCACGGCTTTGCCCGTAATAGAAAAATTAAAAAAACTTTTGGTTCGCCTGTATATTTACAATTAATGTATGGTAATTTTTCGCGCCAATTGGCTTGTGCTCATGTTACGGTTCCACGTTATGATAATTTCGTAATTTACTCGTCCATCTTATGATAATTTTGTCCTTAAAATTGGAATAGAAAAAGAACCACATCGAATTTTCGAAAAATCGCTTCGAGGTGCACACCACCCTACAACAAACTAACTTTGTGCCAAATTTCTTGAAAATCGGAGTAACGATCTAGGCGCTATGCGCGTCACAGAGATCCTGACAGACAGAGACCCGGACACACAGAGAGAGAGAGATCCGGACAGAGAGACTTTCAACTTTATTATTAGTAAAGATTTGTTTACGATACGTTTTCATAAATAATACAATTTTTGCACAAAATTATTAAATATAGCAACAAAACAATATTTTTGATCATTTTTTGGGAAATTTATAATACCGGTATTCCGGTATTACGCTTTAAAAAATACCGAATACCGGTATTGCCTTTTTGATCCGGTATTGCAATCCCTAATTAAGACGTTAACGCTTCCATTCCGAAGATGAAGTGAAAGACACTGTGTAGGATCTCAAGAATCAACCATGATATTTCTATAGCAATGGCTGTAGCTTGCTGCTGACGCTTGTGACAATGCCCATGGCAATTTGTTTCGATTTCAATAAAGGCATTCTTTATTATTCAACTAGTCATCCACTTTTCATCTGGGCAACACAAGGGAATCAATCCATAGTAGTTAAAAAACCATGCACGAAGTATTTTGTGTCAATTCTGTAAATTAGTTCTGTAATTTTCTTACTTGTATAACTGCGATTTTTTTAAAACCTTTAATCATTGAAATTTTTTTCTGAGAAAGTGTAGCGATGAATGTTAAGCCTTTCTTGCTATTGATTGATCATATTGTGATTGATTCAATTCAATATTTATATCTGTGAAGACTTATTACATTTTATGAAATTTAGTAGTAGTCAAATAAACTAGTATAACTTATAATTCATGGATTCTTTCCCCATTATTACATTTCAAATGTAATCTCATCGGTACTTTGACTATGAAAATTTTTTGCTCAATCTATGAAAGCAATAAATCTTCTACAAAAATAATTTGAGAATGCGCTAAATTTCTTCTATAGTAGTTCTCAAAAATATCCACATGGTTATGTTACGTTGCTATGAGGAACAAGAAAAATGATTTGCATAGAGCTTGTACTGGTTTCTTTTTCCTACAAACTTTCATTTCTCTTTTAAGTCCTCATCATCTTGATTTATGGTTGGGATCAACCATCTGTCAAAGAACCCCATTTCCATCTGAAATTATTTCTTTCTATTCTCCCGCTGGGGAAAGAAGCAGATAAAAGTTTAATGTATGGGAAGCTCAGGGAAAATATATTCTGCAATATTTCATAACTTTGCACTGCGTCTTTAATATTTTTATGTAGCAATTTTAATTTTGGATTTCATTTTTGTCATCAAAGAAATCCTCAAACTAAAACCAATGAAAGTTAAAAAAGCTTATTTCATGCCTTGGTATTAAACATTTAATCAACGAATTGCCTTCATCATGTCATTACTAAAATTTTTATGGTGAGACGCTGAAAACGTTGTGAATGTTTCACACATTTGTTTATTTGCTTTTTTTGAACTTTCGAAGCTAAAAACATGTAGGGTCAGATAGGGGTAAAAGAAAACATGAGTAAAATGGAAATAAACTTATATTATCAAATAACTATTTTTATTACCTTTAGTGCTATTTTTATTATTTTGTTTTCCCAGTATGTACATTTTCTTCTGCTTGGGTTAGCTTATATTGTTTTATCCAATTTAAATCATTTCAACTTTGTTCTACGTCAAAACAAAATTGTAACCTTTTGATGTTATCAAGAATTATCCGTTTTTTATGTAACCTAAATCATGTGGTCAACATTTGTATTTTTTTTAAAAAATCAATAAATACGTAACGTCATTCTTTGCAAACCAAACAGAGAAGACCCTACAATCCTTCGAGCCCTGGAGGATGGCACTCGGGTATCCGAGCCCGAGTAGCGATCGTTATTCGATTTAAGGCAGTGAGGGAAGGCTTTCGGTTTTCGCGAGCACCATTTAGGCGAAAGTTCGAATTGACTCAGACAGCACACGATAGATGGAAGCACCATCTATGAACATTTCGGTAATTTAGAACCTCACCAGAAGCCGAACTACTACTGATTCAGCACCCCCAAGAGGGTATGATTCAAGTGGAGGGCTAAATGACACGACCAGTCATCCACAGTGAACACGGAGGATCTTCGACCGGTTGGCATCGAACCTGGAAGTCTCCTCGTACGAGCTCGACGCCTTACCGATCAGGCCACCACGGCTCACACTTGTGGCAATTTTTGAAACTAAAATGTTGGTGAGTAATCACAAGATAACATATAGAAGAGATTCTGGGAGTTCAGCGTCTTTTCAATCTATTTTTAGGCGTCACCATTGTTCGAAGATGACACTATGAAGAAAGTAGCTTTTTAAAGTTTAGTGAACTTACATTTTCCTCTCCAGCAGGTCTACAAATCCGAAGTAACTGGTCTCAACTAGTTTTATTTGTCATGTGGAGCGTTACTAAAACATTTACAGTCGAACCCGCTTAATGGAATTGCCATTTTGACACGAAAAAATATTTTAATAAGCGGCATATTCCATTAACCGGGATCAAAATACCACATTACATTAGTTTGGTACATTGAAAATGCATTATATTAAGCGGGATATTCTTTTAACCAAAAATTCTATTAAGCGGGCTCGACTGCAGTTGTGAATTTCACTTTCCCAGTTATTTTTAATGAGCAAAATTTAGGTGTTTTCATTTACCCCACAAATTCTGTAGTCTGGATAAATGGAAGCATCTAAGTTTTTCATCCTTCCAATTTTTATGGAAGGTTACATTTTGATGTAAATCATGCCCTTGTGTGTATTTTACATGAATTCAGTTAATTATTATATCTTTTTATGACTTTTCTTTTTAATGGATTTCAGATGTATATTTAGAAGATTCAACGGGTCGCATGCAACCTATGGGCCACAGATTGAGTATTGTCGGTGTATAAGTTTTTAAGCTTCGAGATTGACTGTGTATAGTGTGATTATCTACCAACATCAAATTCATTGAGAACTAAATGGGGTCTTTACGTTTACCCCTATTTCCTGGGATAAATTTAAACCCTCTGGGGTAAAAGGAAACGTAAAGTAAGACAAAACAACGTTAGAAGAAGCACAAATTTGCGAATTACAGCAGACACGTGTTTCGGCGTTACAGGGAACGCCTTTTTCAATGCAAAAAATAATGAGCTTCTGGATGAAAAGACATCCGACAAAAGCCAAGAGCAGATAAGCATGCAGCTTAAAAGATAAAAACAGCGGATTAGCCAAACACCAATGACAAAGTTATAAACCGATCAGGAACCAATAGGAATGCAAGCAAAGGCCAAGAGCTTTCTCTTAGGTACGAACCCAGAAAGAAAGAATTCAATTGGACGAAGATTAAGCCGAAGCTTAAACAAAAAGAAAAGAAATTGTCAGTAACCGTGAACCGCAAGAAAGGAAGAGCTGAATGGAAAACCATGAAATAAAATAAACAGAAACAAAAAATGTTCGAAAAAAGGAAAAATAAAGATAAACAGAAACAAATGGGGGGGGGGTGTCAATCAAGACAAAAAGGTAAAAATAAGCAAAGGAGGATGAAGATAAATAAAAATGAATGGGAAAAAAAGGGGGGGGGAGGACAGTATTAAAGATATGGGAGCCAAATGTTGGAAAAATATGGAACAGCACTAAGATCGTTAACTAAGTTAGAACTGTTCCTCAAAATATGAAAGGATTCCCAAAAGTCAAGATCTGATGAATTGGGGCATTTTTGGATAATCTGATAAGAGTTAAAATCAAAAGAGTGATTCGAATCCCAACAATGTTGAGCAATACTAGACTTATTTAACTGTTGTTTTTTCACATAATTTTGATGCTCTTTCAAGCGAATTTTTAAAGCATGCCGAGTCTGTCCAATATAGGCAAGTTTACAACTACAATTAATTCTATAAATTCCACAACAATTAAGAGGGTGAATAGGATCTTTAAGAGAAGAAAAAGAAAGTTTATTAATAGGAGAGAACACCACCTGGAATTGGAAACGTTTTAGAATCTTAGCAACCTGATAGCTTACAGATGGAAAGAATGGCAAAACAATCAAATTCTTTGTGATGAAGGTTCGGTTAAGAACATTAGTTTGGGATTTATTTGAAAGTTTTTTATAAATGGAATCAATCAAAGTTGGCGGATAGTCTCTATCAATTGCCACAGCTTTAAGATAATTAAGTTCCACTTTAAGAAGTTCCGACGAAGAACAAATATTAATTGCGGGATAAACAAAAGAATTGAAAGCAGAATATTTTTTTTCGATTTTAACTCTTATCAGATTATCCAAAAATGCCCCAATTCATCAGATCTTGACTTTTGGGAATCCTTTCATATTTTGAGGAACAGTTCTAACTTAGTTAACGATCTTAGTGCTGTTCCATATTTTTCCAACATTTGGCTCCCATATCTTTAATACTGTCCTCCCCCCCCTTTTTTTCCCATTCATTTTTATTTATCTTCATCTTCCTTTGCTTATTTTTACCTTTTTGTCTTGATTGACACCCCCCCCCCCCCCATTTTCTTCTATTTATCTTTATTTTTCCTTTTTTCGAATATTTTTTGTTTCTGTTTATTTTATTTCATGGTTTTCCATTCAGCTTTTCCTTTCTTGCGGTTCACGGTTACTGACAATTTCTTTTCTTTTTGTTTAAGCTTCGGCTTAATCTTTGTCCAATTGAATTCTTTCTTTCTGGGTGCGTACCTAAGAGAAAGCTCTTGGCCTTTGCTTGCATTCCTATTGGTTCCTGATCGGTTTATAACTTTGTCATTGATGTTTGGCTAATCCGCTGTTTTTATCTTTTAAGCTGCATGCTTATCTGCTCTTGGCTTTTGTCGGATGTCTTTTCATCCATAAGCTCTTTTTTTTTTGCATTGAAAAAGGCGTTCCCTGTAACGCCGAAACACGTGTCTGCTGTAATTCGCAAATTTGTGCTTCTTCTAACGTTGTTTTGTCTTACTTTACTGTTCAGCACAAAGGTATTTATTTATCTTAAAAGGAAACGTGTTTCATTCATTAACAAACTGATAAAATAGCCTTTTTCATACCCAGTTATTTTCAGAGAGTGTAGTCTTGGACAAAATGTACAAAATTTTGTGTCTCAGTTCATGTGAGAGCAAGGGAAGGACCTGAAGTTAAAACATTGAAATTCTGTTTCGTTTTACCTCAATTGACCTTGATTCTTGCTTCATTTCTATGTGAAATATTTGAAAAGAAAGTTCGTGATTTTCGTTCTGTAAAGTTTTTCTAAACGATAATAAATAATTATACTACAGAACGGTAATGATTACAATTTTGGCAGGAGTAAGCTATAAACAGAAAACAATCCATCCCTCGCAAAATTGTTTATTATCGAAATTTCTCGCGGCAATCTGGAGACAAAATAAAGGCATAATTTCAAGTAGTACAAAATTTATCCGTATACGTAAAACACTACTGAAAAAATCACAACTTTTCTTCTAATGAAAAAATCACAACTATTTTTCATCAATCATATGTTTGTGCTCATACATTTTTGAATATCGAGAAGGTTTAAGTCGGCTTTTCGGCTTATGTTACAAATTTGGTCTGCAACAGTACTTAGCAAACTTCAGAGATGTCTTTTTTTTCTTTAAATTATTTTTAAAACTTCGAATTTGAGCAAGATTTTCACGTACGTACTAAATTACGTAAGAAATAATATCTAGCACTTCAACTTTCCATGCCATTTAATAATCCGTACGAACTACTAAAGATAAATCTTTACTAATAATAAAGCTCATAGTCTCTCTGTCTGGATGTCTGTAGGATGTCTGGATTTCTGTGACGCGCATAGCGCCTAGACTGTTCGGCCGATTTTCATGAAATTTGGCACAAAGTTAGTTTGTAGCAGGGGAATGTGCAACTCGAAGCGATTTTTCGAAAATTGATTTTATTCTCCTTCTATTTCAATTTTAAGAACATTTTCGGGAGCAAAATTATCATAAGATGAACGAGTAAATTGCGAAATTATCATGACGTGGAATGGGAGAACGAATGAACATAGCCAATTGGTGAGAAATTCGTCATGACCTTTTAATTTTTCAACTACGGGCAAAGTCGTGCGGGTACCACTAGTTAAGTTAATAAAAACATTCTGGATTTTTGTATCAAATGTTTAAAAAATATTCTAAAACTGGTGCTTATTCCTGTTATTGCCTGTTAACAACCGTAGTTTCATGTTCATGAATGTTAGAATTATCCGTTGTTCTTTTACATAATTTATTTGAAGATTACAGATAAAAGTAACTGTATCAGCGAAAAAAAATTCGTTAACTAATTGAATGAATTATAGTGCAAATAGCAAGCTGAAGCAGTTTAGAATAGCAAGTTAAATGTTCAAAATAATATTTTAAGGAAAACTGACGTTTTGATAAACAACAATTTAAAAAAATGTTTTGTAGTGTGTGTTTCGCCATAGTCGAATATAACCTTTCAATTTTTTCTAGCGTAATTGAAGTAGGTAGTACTTTTAGCAACTTCAATTTTTACTCATGAATTTTAAGGGACGAAAAGAAACATGAAAAGAACTGAAGAAAGTTTTCGAAAAAATAATGGAAAAAAAGGTAGGTAATAAAACTGAGAATAAATTCCAAAATGTGTATTAGTATCAAGTTCAAAAATTTGGAGAAAATGATTCTTTCAGAATCTATAAAACTGGGAGAAAAGAAATTTAACAAATGAAGGAAATGTGAAAAAAGAAGAAAAAAAAGTAAATAGAGACAATGTCAAAATGGTAGATTGAAATCGTGGAATCTAGAAATCTCGAAGATCATAAATAAGTCCAGATTCGGGTCATTCCTAGAATTTTAAAAATGTAAGTGAAATTCTTTTATTAAAAGAGCCCCGCCTCAAAAACAATTTTGCTAGTGAGAGGGAAAGGATACGCTTCTGCTTTTTCGTTACTAAACGTTAAATGAAGAACACGCCTAACCTGGGGGGAAAAATTGGAATGTAGCGCGGAAAACGGTGAGAGTTGAAATTTGTATTAATATTTTTTCCATGCTACGTAGGATACGATCTCTAGGAAAACAGAAATAAAAGCAAATAATAAGAAAAAGAATAAATAAATGAAAAATAAATAAAGTTATTTTTTAAGTACATACATTAGGGTGGTCCTTATTTATATGGGAAAAAAAATTCGGAATTCAACAAGTGACGCCCCCTAGATTTGTGACACTATAATAAAAAGTAACGTGTGCAAAATTTGAACTCGATCGGTCAATAATAACACGTGCCCCTAGGCCGTTGAACTTTAACACTTTTGATAATTTTCTCACAAATCTTCCGAGTTTTCACTTCAGACCCAGTACATCGTTTCCCCTAAGTTTGCAAAATATTTTTACAGTGAGGTAGCACTAAAATTAACCTTTTTAATTACTTTATATCATCTAAAGATTTTACATTGAATAAGAATGAAATAATGCTTTAGAAACTTTCCTTAATCGTACACTTTTCTCAATGTATCTCGATAGTGTGTATTTTTTTTCCGGTAGTCTTGGACGATCTGAAAAATAAATAAATGGCTTTGTGACTCATATTTGGTAAATTAGTTGTGAAATTCTTCGATTAATTGTGCTCCTCTTTCAGTTGTATCATTCACAATTTTCAGTATTTTAGCAATATCTCTTCCCTTTAAATAGCTTAAACATTTTGCCGTGAATCAGGATCATATAGGAAAAAATCTTTTAGTATTTGCAACTTATCAAACAATGTTATTGACTCGTAATTGATTCTATAAAGAGGAAGATCTTTACTAAGAAAGTATTCTAAATCATCTACTGTTATCTGAAATTCGTTAAACAGTCATCAGACACGTCTTCCTTATCACAAGCATTTTTTGGACTAGTAATTCCTACCTTCAAAGTTAATTCCTTCATCCAATACGGACAAAGCTACTAGTTTATCCCCTAAATACCATAAGTGATTTATGAATTTTCCAATCACTGCTTCTGCTGCATGTTTGTCGTCATTTTGTATGCTGCTAGTTTTTCAGACGTATTATATTATTCAAAGGAGCCTCGATTGGGTTACTGCGAAAGACAATATATTCATACAGCATTTAATTGTAAAACAGCTTTGTAAGAAAGCATTGAAGGGCTTTCTTTTCATGTAAGGTCAATTTAAATTGTTTCCTAAATATAAAAATTTTCAAACAAAAATTCCTTTTGCCACCCATGTGGCTCAGGGATAAGCTCCAAGTTGCCGAAAACATATACCAGGAAATATTATTATAAAGTATGAGAATTCTCTGTAATCTTTCTCAATTCCGCTTTTTACGAACAATAATATGTCATCCACTTCGTCTTTTAGAATTTAAGTGGTATGTGTACTTGATTGAAATGTTATAAGTTCTGAATGATGGAGATCTTTCCACAAAATTTTGAAGCTCCTAAATGATTGAATATCTGATCTAGAACTAAGAAAGGCAAGAACTTCTTTAAGGACACACTCTGCAGTATGATTTCAAGTGCATAATGATGGCAATCCGTTCAGTCACTTCAGTTTTCCGTATTTTCAGTATCACCGTTCAGTTTTTGCTCTAAAAAATTGCATGCACAATTTTACGGTTGGTATTGCAAGTCGTTGTATCAAACACTGCAGCTAGAACAGTTAGCAATAAAGAGCTATCATCTAAGATACATATACAACTGATGAAATATCTAAGGAATTCCGTAACTGTTCAATATTAGGACCGGAAGCTATCACCGTAATCCTGTCGGCGTTCTTTTTCCAGTTACATCTAGATGTAGCTTTGTATCCCAGTGAATAACTACAAAATCTAAATTTAAATTCATGAAATTTAATTTTACCTCTCGAAGATTTTCTTTTGCTCTCTTAAGGAATGTACGATTGATCACTAGGTCATTTGGATTTAAATTTACTGATCTACATAAGCTGTAAATAAATGAACAACATCTTTATCCCTAATATGGTATTTGGCGAGCAGATATCAATAGTTGTCAAGCTTTTTTACATTGTGGTAGACCAGCTGTAGAAAACAAAATTTCAACAGGTTAAGATAGATACCCCTTTCGGTTTCTAAATCTTGTGAATCGCAAGAATTTGATGATAATAAAGGACTATGTACTGAAATAGAAGAAAATTAATTTAAAGTATGGATTTCTACATTGTTCCGATCTGGATATATATTTTTTTAATTTATATTTTAGCTATGGAAAATACAGTATATTTTTATGTGAGCAGTAATCGAGGATTTTTCGAAATTTATATTTCAAAAATTAAAACTTGCATAAGCATTTAGGTATGTTTATAACTAAAGAACAGCGAATTAAAATGTAATTGCAATTACTTATATCAACAGCATTGAAATCTTGCGACTCCATTTGACACACCTATTACATACACAGGGAATTTGTAAATCAACACCCCCAAAGCCTGGAGGAGGCAATTTGTTGTTGTCAAAGATCGTTCATTAATGGCCTAGGTCATTCATTAATGAACTGTAGACTCCCTTGTGTCCATCTTGATGAGAAGAAACGTTCCCCTGCCGCTTGGTTAGAACAAGCGCAGAAGAGCGGTACGCTTGACCCAAGGCCATTGGTGTACATTTTATTCTCTGTAACATGTTAAATTTTACAAAATGAAAGTGAGAGAATGGTCGATCTGGAAGTAGCAGCACCTATTGAGGTTCAAAATTACTTTAAATATAAAACGTTAGAATATTTTTACACAAAAATGAGAAAATCCGCAATTTTTTCTTCGAAACTCAAAAAAGGGGGCCCTAGGGGCACGTGTTAATATTCATGGATTGACTTTAAATTTTGCAAGGATCATTTATTTGTACAATGGAACAAATTGAGGGGGCGTCGCATAAAATATCTACAACTTCAAAAATAAGGACCACCCTAACATACATACGAGACTTTTTTAAAAATAACTTTTTAGCTTATTTTCTACACTAATTAATCATGTATAAGGATTGCAATACCGGACCAAAAGTTCAATACCGGTATTCAGTATTTTTAAAATTTGATACCGGAATACCGGTATTAATACTGGTATTTGAAATTTCTCAAAAAATGATTGAAAGCATATTGTTTCGTTGCCATATTTCATAATTTTGAACAAAAAATGTATTATTTATGAAAACGTATTGTGAACAAATATGAAATGAAGGAACAAATGTCATAATAAAAAAAATCAATAACAGTGAAAAACATAACGCATCTATTGAATTGTCCCTAAGCTTGGAAATCATTTTAGTGCTTAACTTTCCTACAGTTGAAACTACTCTTTCTGAATTCACGCAGGGTGGCGGTACCGCTAACAATGTGCGATACACCTCCCATTGTCAGGAAGTCCTTCAAATAATTCGGGCTCTTGCGTGTTAGTTTTGGATAAATCCTTTTGAGTGTGTGTGCTTCTTGTGTATTGCGTGAAGTATTATTATTTTATTTATTTATTTATTTTTTGAATTTATAGCTAGTTGCAATTTCTCTTCGAGAGACGATACTTTTCCAATGTTAACATCATTTTCTCTTGATCAGAAGAGGTTTGTGTTTGCTGTTTATTAGCCCTTTGGTCTCACGCTTACGATAATCTTGACTTAAGATCTTGTAAGTTTATCTTATTCGTTTTCTCTTTCTTTTCAAAATTCTTTACAATTACAATAATGAACATATCTGAAAATATATTTCAATGCAGTATACTTTACTTCTATGCAAAATTTCAAAGCACTATAGAGGGTGTTCCGGTTTAACCTGCATTACCTCTATTTTCGCAACCATTAGTCCTAGATGCATACTTCCAATTGCAAAAATTTTCAAAATCAGATGCCGATTTACGACAACCTTACAAAAGTTTACCTCGAACAATTTGAAAAAGTCTTAATCTAAAGTGAGCGATCATGAAAATAAAAATAATAAAAACATGGTGCACAAAAATGCAATTCATCTCGCCATCTAGTAATGACAATATCATTTTACAATCTTTCCGCTACTTTTGTTTGATGATATTCTATTAGTTCGTGCTTTTCAAGCTAAATTTTCTCAGCAACAGATTAATTTTGGTTCTGTATCATGGAAAGAGAGATATGCATTCAAAATACAAGTAGAAATGAAATAAGTCAAATTGAAAATTCTTTAATTGAAACTATTCATTATTTTTAGCCAATACCGAAAATACCGGTATTTTACCTCAACAAATACCGGTATTTCGAAATTGCAAATTTGCTCAAAATACCGGTATTGCATTCCCTAATCATGTACATGGTAAAAATTATACCAATATGTATCGTGTTGTATCGAAACCCTGTTTCGTGTTGCATCGAAACTGTGTTATACGAGACTTAGAAATAATGTAAATCAAGGGATGTGTACTGTGTTATATCGAAACCAAGTTTCATAAACACAAAGTAAAAACTCATTAGAGTTATCAAACATTAACAGAATGCATTAAACAAAAATGAAATTCCATATTGTTTGAAGATAACATTCGTATTATATCAAAACCATGAAGTACTTAATCACAAATGTGGTACCGTACTTAATTCAAGTTTCATACCGTGTAATATCGAAACCGTGTTGTACAAGTACAGTGTTATGCGAGAAACACCTGTATTGCCTTTCGATACTTCTACGAAGTCGGAGGGAAAATGACCGACTCCTGCTCCGACCCTGAATTGTAGGTGCTTCGACTGCTTTACCAAAAAAATTAGTCTGACTCCGGATCCATGACACCGACTCTGACTCGGTAATCTGACAGAGTTGCAGACAAAATGACAGACTCCGACTCTAGGGATTTAAAACCGCCGACTAGCGACTCCGACTCCTTTACCCCAAAATGAGTTTGACTCCGACTCTGAGGCGCTGCTTTTTGAGGGGAGTCAGTACCTTGTATACGCGTAACGTTAAATCGTTAGACTTTATGTACCTTTTTCTCAAAATCTTTCAATTATAGAAGCTTAAAATTTCACATTGTTTTGAAAAATTATCTAAGAGTCGACTAAAGTGACATTTTGTAACAATCCTTTGAATTTCATAACTTATTAAATTTTAACTAATACAGAGGACTCCCTCTATCTGAACACTCTCTAATGTGAATATCTCGATATTTTGAACACATTTTCATGGTCCCAGCGAAACTCCATAGACTTAACATAGGCTGAACTCTTTGTACTCTGAACACCCTTTAATATGAACACCCCAGTATCATGAACGTTATTTTCAATCCCCTTCAATTATCACTTCTCTATATATTGATTCGCAATCGATACTCGGGAATTGCTATAAATCAAATAGGAAAGCCTAAAATGCATTCACGATTTTATCACCGATTGAATGTCTTTAAAGATAAAATGGAGAGAGAAAGAAGAAATATTATTTTCCTGGATATTACTGCATCACATACAATCACTCAGTTAAGCAATTATGAGCCTGAAGTTTCTGCCACTGAACTATATTTCAAGAATCCAACGATTGTATCAAGATGTTTTAAAGATCTTTAAAGTATGATTACCTTTAGGCACAATGCGCGCGGAGAATCACCCGGAAACATTTTCACTTGGATGATAACACATACCTTGCATGAAGATACACAATGCAAAAACAGATTAAAAATAACAATGGGGTTGTTTCCTCCAGTCAAAAGTAGCACTTTTTGTCACTAAAATTGATAGAATAAGCAAAAAAAAAAAAGCATGGACCCAGAAAATACTTTAATTTTCCCAACAGTTATTTTTTAATTAATTTTTCAAAATGTCCGATCTTTCAAACAAGGCGTGGTCTTGATGACGTCTTAAATGATGCTCTTTGGCGCATCTTTCTACTGCGTTTCCACGTTATGATAATCAATGAGCGAATTAAAATTGCACTCTACGTTTGCTATCTACAATATCGTTGCCAATACACGTGAATAAAGATGTGAATTAAATATTTTGCTCTGTGAATGGCAACACAGAATGCATTTCATCATTTGTGATGTCATCGGACAGAAGCGTAAACATTGAAAGCATGCCGATTTAAGTACTTTTTTTAAAATATTAAACTTAAACAAATTATTAAAAAAAATTCTTATCCTATGTTTTTAAGCATGCTCTTTCAGAAAAAAAGTACTTTTAAAATTTTGGAAACGACCCTATTCTTTTTTTCTTTCAGGTACTGTACTGATAGCTGTATTGCAATATTTTATTTTCGAATGTCATGTTAAACTTTTTAAACTAAAAAAAAAATAAATAAATAAATGTAAGAGTTTAGGTCCTACCGAGTTGTATTAGACATTGCACCAGCCAACAATCCAAAATTCAACACCTCTACCTCAGTTACTAGTATAGCTCACTACTGAACATAGTCCCCTAACGCAATAGAATACATATAAATGCATTATCCAGTTTCCCTCTATAATGAACATCCCCATAATCTGAACACTTTTGTTCGGTGCCATCAGTGTTCAGAATAGAGGGAATAATACTTTGTATTCAGTTTTTAAATCTGATGAAAATTGTTAAAACCGCTAGAAGTATATATCGTCGCCTAAGAGCAACAGTTGCGCATCAAATCCCAGGAATAACAGTAAGATATCCTATTGTTGCATTGAGGCGAGTATATAAGTTATAAAAAGCAAAAATTACATTAATTTCGTAGTTAATAAAATAAGCTTAGCTTACAAAATTTTAGTATTTAAGACAATTTCATTTTCTTGTACTGAAAAATATTTCTCGGTAACTCCAAAATAAGTGTAAACAATTTTTATTATAAATTCGTATTTCATGCCATTGGAATATTTAAATCGAATAAGATTAATAGTAAACCGTTTTTAAATGACCCTCATATATATAATAGCGAATGATCGAGTAACGTGCGTGATATAACTCGCGTGATAGCTTACGATTATTTCATTGCTGCATCACTTAAAATTAAATAATTTTATTTATAATCAGATAATATTTTTTGGCAGCGTTTGAGAAGCAAGGAGGTGTTAAAACATAACAAGGCAAAACTAGATCCAATAAGCAACTGCTTTGCTGGTCAGAAAATGCTTGGCGGTCCATTTTAAGTTCAAGCCATTAAGGAAATGACGAATTTAACTTTTCCCACAACCAATGTTTAACATATTTTTCTCTCACATGTATCTATTTGAACAAGTCAAATTTTACGGTAAATATCTCTAATAAAGAAACAATTTGCACCCGTCAAACCATGACGGGCGATTATCTAGTAATAATAATGACAATAATAATGTGATAATGTTAGTGGTGATGACAACAACAAAAACAGTAGATGAAAAAATAATAATACAAAATATAACTGAATACAATAATTAAATTTCAAACAAAAAATATCTGTGTGTATATATATATGAAAAGAAAAATAAGTTAACTTTAAAATTTTTACTATAGTAGTACATTTTTATTGTTATTATCGTTTTTAATTTTTAGAAATTCCTTGGTGGTTTTTTTTTTTTTTTTTTTTTGAGAAAATGGGATTTTCCGAACTACTCTCTAGAATAACTTTATATTCGCCGAAAACAAGGGCACAAATATTGTGTTGAAAGAAACATGGATATTAAAACACTGTGGGAATGGTAACTGATATAAAGAGATTTGCGCATGTGTTCGTTTGCATATGGCGTGTAAAGATGGAAATCTGACTCATTAGTTGACGACTTAAGGGGAAAAATCATTTGCCGTTCAATTGGAACAAGTAATATACATCTTAAAGATTGTCCGCATTGAAATACTATCTATTATTTTCAAAGAACGTAACGATACTTTATGAAAACAAAATGGAATTTTTTTTGGAAATTTAATTTATTTCGAATATTTTAGCCTGTATGTAAGAATAGGGCTATGGTTAAAATTTGACAACAGTTTTGTTATTGAATCATTAATTGGATGTACATAATCAAGTGAAATTTAACTTTTTGAGATATGCAAGAAATCAACTTCAAGGAAAAAGAGATCTGTAAGAACGACGGGACAGTTCCAGAGCTTATCTCCAAGATTCCGCATTATTAAACAACTGTTACTCTTGTACGTTATCACGATAACACTTATATGGTCAAAGAAGACTTATAATAGTTGACTTGGAAAATTGAACGTCGAATTACTTTTATCCGAAAACCCACTACAGTGATCATACGAAAAAACTTCGGAAAAAATGAGAGATAGGGAAAAACGTGTTTTTCTTTGAATTTCCTGGAGTTAAATATGTCAAGGAGAGTAAAAAATAAAATATCAACAAACTATACCCTTTGTTGAGTGTACAATATATAGAATATTAAATTTTTGATCACGAAAGTAAAATACGCGTTATTACGTTATTTATTTGTGGAGTATGATGCATAATTTGGGGGTGTTCTTTTGCTTGATATTGGTAATTTATTCATTGGTGCACGCACCTTGCGTAGTGATAAAAAAAATTACATTAATTTGAATTTTTGGCATCTTGAATCCAAATTGTGATTTTCGCAATCACGAGCGTGTGTGTTTATGTATGCGCGTGTGTGTGCTTGTGTAGGCGCATGTGTGTGGGCGCATATGTGTGTGAGTGTATGTATGCATGTGTGTGAGTGTTGTGTATGCAGTGCTGCGCGTGTGCGTGTAGACGTTCGTGTGTGTGTGTGTAGGCGTTCGTGTGTGTGTGTAGGCGTTCGTGTGTGTGTGTGTAGGCGTTCGTGTGTGTGTGTGTAGGCGTTCGTGTGTGTGTGTATGTAGGCATGTGTGTTTGTGCTCACTTTCGGATCACTCTGTATTTCATTCAGCGAAAATTAAATGTAAGCAGTACTTTTACATTGTACTTTCTGGCTTTGTTTTTTATTTTCTGCCAAAAATAACTTTTAAATGAACTCAGAAAGAAAAATGTGCTTACTAAAATGGGGTAACTTTCTCCTGAATAAGTATTTCAAGCTTGAAGAAAGCAAAAGAAAAAATGTTAATGCGAATAATATTATAAAGATTTGAAGCGTAAAGCCATGATCAAACATCACATTAATTTCTTTTTCCCCCAGCACATATTCAAGAAAAAACGAATAATTCTTACGTTTCAAAAGCTTTTTCGCGTGATTTCGGTAAACACCTTGTCTGTGGAATAAAAGTCATAAAATATGTGAAGAAATAGAAAAAAAAATTATAAATAAATATAAAAAAGGAATAATACATGAAGCATAAAACCGAGCAGTAATTAACTCTCAACAGCTTTCTGAGACAAAATTTAAAAAAAAATGCATTACTAAGAAAAAGTTTCCGGTTTTTTTAATCAAAAAAAAAAAAAAAAGAAATTTTAAAAATAGTACGTTTTTAAGAAACCCAAGAAACAAAATATCAGTCTACTAAAATGATGCACATGATAGGAAACTTATTGTGTTGATTTGGTTCTTTCGAAAAAAAAAAGCAAGCACGTGCAATGTTTCAATATCCCATTCTATGCATGATTTTGAATTTAAAACGTTGTTCAACTGAATGACTCTACACTTGGGAAACTTTTATTTGTTCACCAACAATGCTCCTGTAGACTTGGATGGAAGAAAAGTGTGTTGTCATGTAATAAATAGCAATATTCATTGATATATTGTATGTAAATTACGTACAGTAGTAGATAATTCTAAACGATTGGAAAGGTTTTTCTTTTAAAGGTGTCTGAATATGTTCGGAGAACTTGTTTATGAAACTATGTTTCGAAGGATTGCAATTACATTTCTTGAATTAGTTTTAGTAAAAATTAATAATTGAATTTTGAAAAATTCATGTTTTTTTGTAAAAAATATGTTTTTTTCAAAAACTTTTGGACTGTCATAATTAAAAAAAAACCCTGATCAGACCAAAAGCACCACCAAAAAAACTCTTATTAACTCTCACCTAGTGATTGTGCTAAGAGTTTTGAAGATAGGTTAAAAATAAAAATGTTTGGAGCTCGTCGAAACCTTTTTTAGTAAGATTTTCGGCTAATTTCCTAAATTAATTGTTTCAAAATCAGACACCATAACTAATAAAATATTTCCATTACGAGTCAAATTTTTGTGTATCTCTCAGCATTCGGTGTGAAGAGAAGGTCTGCACAGTTTCTTGAAAACAGGGTAAGAATGCATTTTAAGTTTAAACTTTCATAGTTTTACCATACATTATGCACGTACAAAAGATTTTGCCTCTACTAAACGTTGAGACTGAAATTCATCTGTTTTGTAAACCAAAGAATATTATTGATCTAAAAAAAAATAAAGGAAATAAAAATTGAAATTTTTTCAAAAATAGCCATTTTTGCATGTTTGTATACCTTTAAAACATACTTGAAATTACAAAGAGCTTTGCTTGCCACGCAGACGGTAGGTTTCGCAGTCCTGTCTCAAGTAAATACTAAACGCATATTAGCGGCTTTTACGGGTTGATTGGAAATAGTCACGGACAAAGGGTCTGCTTACAGGCTGTCGTTATCATAGTTTTTCAATGTTGAGTTCTTAAACTCACGAATCTTCATACAGACAAAATATTATGCAGCAAATTACATTTGACTCCTTAAGCAGGAATTTTTTATAATTGTTTGAAATTTACTCAGCAGGGTAACAACGCGTAATTTTTCTACAGTTCAACTGTATGTATATTTTTACTTCCTCTTACGAAGTAAAAGAAGCATTTTAAACACAAAATACGAGGGCTGTTCAATAAGTATTAAGATTAAATTTATAAAAAATACAGAACAACTTTAATCGTCATAATTTACGTGGTTTTTTTAATAATAACTTCCAAGGGAGTAAATGCATTTATTCCTACGTTCTATCCACTTCATAAAAACTTGCGAACGTTAAGTTTGTGAGAGTTATTTCAAAAGCCGTCTCCGCAGAGTTTAGACATGCTTTGTTGCTTTCAAAATGTTTGCCTCGTAATTGTTTCTTAAGTTGAGGAAACAGCCAGAACTCACTGATGTGAAATAATTCTGAGATTCCACTTGATAATAGCAGCAGTGTTAATCATTGTCTTTGTGATGGACGGTGAAGATTGTCCCTCATGTTCAATATCTTCCATATTTTGCCTTCCTTCCTTAAAAGCTTTATGCCAGCAAGAAGTACTGACTCTAAACATTGCTTCATCGTTGAAAACTTCACGTATCACTATCAAAGATCTCCGATGCTGATTTTTGCAGCAAACTTTAATTGCAATGAATTAAAATTGACAACAAACTTTAATTGCATAACTTTGTTCCTACTACTACTGGTTGCGTCTCGTAGGTGCCCGCCAACAGGCTTCAATTCAATCACGTGATACTCAGGAACATGAGTATGTACCCGCCAACTATCGGTAGCTTTTGTTAGTACAGACCCCAGACATTTCTCATGGCACAGGAATTAGCATTCCAATGAGTGGTTTAGCGGCAGTAATATTAGTCTTATTACTTATTGAACAGCCTACGTAATTTTATTTTAATCAAATTTCAGTCTAAATTTCCATTTTCTTAACCCCCGTAAATAGTTGACTAATTTTTTCGGCTCGCCCAGCCAGCAGTAGGTGTACCTTTTGAAACATTAAATTTATAAAGATTTTTTTTTTTGGTACATAATGTAGGTTAAAAGCTCTTTCCCATAAAGTTTGTAAATAGAGAATGTATTTTATAGCTTTGGGTTTTTCGTAAGCATTAATGTTGAATCTTGTTGAACTGTTCAAAACTGAGTGAAAGATGGTTCAGATCAAAAAATGAAATTTGGACGTACGGTGTCCAGGGCAAGATCTTTCAAACAAAAAAAGGTTTGTTCGAATCGAAATATCCATCAAAAGTTATTTGACCGAAATTGAATGAGAGGGCGGCAGACACACAAAACCAACAAACCCCCATTTCCATACCTTACCATCAATTTTTTTTTACTTTTTTTTGTTTTTAGAGATATTGTACGATACATAGGGCATTCTTTTCGCTATGTTCTTCTTTTTCAATTTTTACAGGAAAGTCGGCTAAATGAAGGGAATGATTAAGTTAAATACGCAAAATGGTTTTTCAAGATT
Source organism: Uloborus diversus (assembly GCF_026930045.1). Classification (NCBI taxonomy): domain Eukaryota; kingdom Metazoa; phylum Arthropoda; class Arachnida; order Araneae; family Uloboridae; genus Uloborus; species Uloborus diversus. The sequence goes on from NC_072736.1 coordinate 110,865,838, forward strand.
CGTTACTTGCGATAGCTACTGATAATTTTTCAACTGCGTTTGAAAAACCTGTCGTGTTTTAATTATTTCAGGAACCTAAAAGATATTTTGTTTAAAAACTAGAAATTCTCACATAAATGAAACTAAAGAACATAACGCATTTTTTTTGGAAGGAGCACAAATGGTTTAACTGAGTATAAAATCGTTAAACATCATTTCAAACTTCCAAAAATATGTTCGCATGATGATTATTAAATGGAAATCATAGTTCCGTTAACATACCAACTTGATCCATTAAAACTTTCCGGCTCAATATGGATCTTGCCACAATGGATAATGACGACATATTTCTTTAAACGAATGATGCGCCTCACTTAAGTCGCACAAAGAAATGGCTATATGATGGTCATTAGATGGAAAGAAGATAGCTTTTCCTGCGAGTGCTTGCTTTGGAAATTGTAGCAGAGTGTTTTTTTTTTGTTTGTCATTACGAAGAAACGTTATGCAATCAGTTTTGCATTTGTAGAATTTTGGAAAAAATGTAGATTATGAGCATTTAAAATAAAAAGTTAAGTTACTGGAGAAGAACACGAACCAAAAAAACTGAGAGAGTAATTAAGCTAAAATGTATATTCGATTATGATGAACGTTCTATAGGTATTGCTCCAAAAAAACAGAGGGGGGGGAGCGGGGTAAGAAAATAAAACGTTACTTCGTAGTAGTGTTTGAGATTCTGTTACACATCCTCATCTTATATAATTAAAAACTGAGCGTATGTATCTATGTATATACCTGTGTATCTATGTATGTATCTAATATGTCTAAGTTTCTTCTCCCGAACGACAGTGCACTGACCATCGAACAAGGTATCGATGGATTTGTAATTTTCCCGTCTTTATGTTTGGCTTTTTAACATAATCCTCCGATAATAATCAGCGGAGATATCAATTAAAAACTATATATTAATTATGACACTTAGATTGCTACATAAAACCCGTATTTTTCGAAAGTTTTCCCCCATTCAAATTATTGTTCAGGGCTTCATCTCAACTTTCCGCAACAATGCTTTTATTAAAATTTATAGCGGTGAAGAAAATCATTGGGACGAAACATCTGTTGCCATTTTTGCTTCTCAAATTTGAACAAGTAAAATTCTGTATTTTGTTTTGAGGCTTTTCCTGTAATCGGGGGATTTAAAATGCTTCCTTTTTGGTTATTTTTCTGTAATCTGCCGCAAAATTTTACGGATTTTTTTTTTTTTTTTTTTTTTTTTTTTTTTTTTTGTTCAAGCCTGGTTGTTGAATACGCGTCACTTGACATGACTTTTATCTTCGAGGTAGACCGTGCAAAGCCGGGAGATATATAATAGCGAATGACCGAGTAACGCTGACGTGACAACCATGAAACAATGAAACTCGCGCGATGGTATGATAATTTAATAATATTTTTTGTTAATATTTTACATGCAGGGAAATGTATTTTGGCAGGGCTGAACTGCATCCGGTAACTTGACTGTTTTCGTGGTAAGACTGTCATTCTAGGATAATGAAAAAACGTAAAAATGGTCAACGATGAACGCTATCAACTGGATTTTAGGGTTTATCCACTGAAGTTAGGGCTAAAATTTCATTTGTTAAAATATCACCAAACAGGCAATTGCTTCGTTCAAATGTAGAAGCAATTTTCACCCGTCATACCTTGGCGGCTGATTTTCTAGTTATCAATAATAGCAGATGAAATATTCTTTCATTAGAGGAAATAAACAGCTTCGAAATAGAAGGCTAACACACTAAATATTTTCTTCAATATTCATTGCAACTTCCTAAAACTTAAAATGATTATTTAATACGACATAAAAATCAAATTTTGACTTTATTTGTTGAAAAAAAATTAATTTTTTTTTTTTGTAAAAAGCTATTTTTTCTTTGAACAAACTACTGTTTCCTCAACTGCTACAATGTATTCACGTAATTTTAAAAACCTTTTTTGTCTAGCTCTTCGTTAGATACAAGAGAATGATATGTGACCCTTCAAACTCGTAACTAAAAACATGTTTTGCTGCGTATTTGTAGACAATTCCCACGAAAAACGTGATTTTAATTGAACATTATTTGAAAACCACATATTGCATGTGCGTTAACCTTTAGAGCTTTATATCACAGTAATATGTATTCAGTTACCTCTTTTGCAAAGTTTCAAATGCGTCGGGTTAGTATATATTTTTTTAAATGCTAGTACTGTTGGTGTGAATAAAAATTTTGAAAATGTGGTTATGAGAAATCAAGAAAGAAAATATAAATTTCAATTAAAAGCAGTACATTTGAGTTCATTAAATTTCTTTTAGTTTTCTCAATAATTTATCGATTTTTTTTTTTTTTTTTTTTTTTTTTTTTTTGCGGATTTAGAAAGAATATTGGGCTATCTAAATTTCTCAATGTCTCAAAGTCGACTTGGTTCGAAAATTTGTGTGTGCTCCCATCTTAATAAATAAAATAGAATTTGCAGAACTAAGTTTACAGGTAAGCACGTTTTTTATTTATCTATTGTCAGTTAAATTGGTGGTAAATTGTTGTATCTGCGTTATTAAACATTTTTGTGTGTTCTCCATTAGTAAACGTCATAAAAACAAAAAGTGAGGATTCATAACTTCATGAGGGATTTAAATTTTTGACCCATTCATTCCAGAAAAAATATTTAATGGGTTTTTCGTAAAACATAGATTGCTACGTTTATCATGATTATTTTTGCCTTTTCAGTTATTTCATAATAACTACCACGGTAGCGTGCGTTGTCCTAAAAGAAGCTGTTAAAACTAAAAATAATTTGCAGTTGTATATTTCATTCATTTCTTTGTGCAAAATGCTTAGACTGTTTGAGTGTAGGGGAGTATGTGTGTAAGTAAGCCTGCCTATAGTGAGACGGCCTTTGAATTTGTGCCTCTTTACCCAGTGGTGGATCCAGATGATCATTTTGGGAGAGGCGAATGACTAATGCATTATATGGGGGAGGGAGGGGGGGCTAATGAAGATAAAATTTTATTAAAGTTTAAAAACTGAAGCATCCTATTTTTGTTTTCAATAATTTTTGCAGTTCAAAGAGTTTGAATGAAAGTTAAGTTATAAAGAACAAAAAAAGGGTGGGGGAAAAAAAAGAAAGAAATTTGCGTTTTTAAATTGCCGTCATATGTTTTATATGTTTCGGTACCACAGAGCTCCTTATCTTTATCGTCATAGAATTGCAGCTGATGTCGGAGTGATTTAAAAATTCCTGAAATGCATCCTCACCTGAACACGTTCATTTTACTTTTTCTGCATCAAATTTTGTAAAAAGAAGTTCTTCATTTGACGATTTTTAACAGGTCTTTGTTTGCCATTTAGAAGAATATGACACTGTACTCTTCTTACGAAAAGAATGTTTGAGGGTTTATTATGTTTTTTTTTTTTTTTTTTTTTTGTGCTTTAAGCTAAACGACTTAGCAATTTTTATGCCACCTTCACAGAGATTTTTTACATGCATTTTCTTACACAACTAAAAGTAAAATCAAGATACATACGAATTTTTTCTTTCATTTCATGTTTCCTTTTTGTGTGCTACTACTTATACTAATTAAAAACTTTTCCTGCGATAAAAATGTGCAAATACTTTTTACAGCTTTTTTACGTTAAGTAATGATTCAACATTATTTTTCTTTTTACTGCTGACTATCGGAAAAAAATGCTTGGATTTCATCCTCGACATTTCTTTCTTTTGATTTTAGCAAGCACTTTTTGTTCAAAACGTAATGTGACTACATTTAAAAAAAAAAAGATCGACAATGCACCCTTGAATAATAATCTTTGTTGCCAAATAGCTTTGACAAATAAGTTAGAAGATGATTTCGATTTTTATGCTCTTTTTTATCCACTTAAAAACATTAAAATATAGAGAAAACAGAAGGAGAATAATCTCATGTTTAAAGGGTTTAAAAAAATATTTCACACAGTGCATCGAATTTCAAACAGTTTTAAATAGTACGTCGTTCAATGCAAATAAAATTACTTAAAAAAATAAAATTCATTAAAAAAATTTCATTTTATGTTTAAGAATACTTACTACATATACACACACACACAAAAAAAAAAAAAAAAAACACTTAATATTTAATTTCAGAAAAAGTTTCATTTTAGTTCGCTGAATATGATTTTGAGCGATAATAAGAAATGAAAAAAAATTAAAGATATTAATAAATCTACACTTAAAATCTATTATGTAAAAATAGGCGAAGACATAAAAAAATCATGCTGGGATAAAAATGGAACGAATACAGTAGATTACCCGTTTTATCTCCCCCCCTCCTCCCAATTACTCGTTATATAGCGGAGATTGGGAGACATGTGTTACAACCGCGTTACCTCATACCGCAGTATAACGAAACTTAAGTTTTATTAAACGTGCATCAACGACAGCACGTACGCCTAAGCTGACGTAACTCTTAATTGCATGTAGAATATTTCAACAAACTTCTTTTAAATAAACATGCACAGATACAAACTAACACTAACTATACTGCAGTGGGCAGGTAAAGCAAATTTTTCCCTTTTCAGTTTTTTGCATTTTTGTCGTCGATTGTACGTTAGCTTTATTGTACAAGCTTGCTTATTTGGTTTCCGCTGAAGAAAAAGCGTGAAAAAAAGTCTAATTCCAACACTCCCCTATTGTTAGTATTGAATCCAAAACGGGTTTCTTCAAATATCTCGAATCATTTCTGCAGATACTGCCATTTATCTGCTCACTGCAGTGTAGCCGAAATATGGTAAAAAATCATAATGAATAACAATTAGTGTAATTTTCATTTAGAACATAAAAAGCTTAGAACGGAATGCAGATGAAAACATCGTGCATAAAAAAATTAGACGTGCGAAACTATAGAGATTCCGCGAATGAAAAGAAACGGGAGTTATTTCTTAAATAAATTGGGGACAGAATGGCGCCCGCCTTACAACCAATTCTTTGATATAATCAAACGTGGTATAGTGGCAGGGCCGGATCAAGGAGTCGGAGGCCCTTAGGCATTAAAAGTGATGGGGGCCCCTAGAGTCATCGCGAGGTCAGAAAACAGGGGCGGGAATCTGTAGCGTCTAAATTTTTCACACCCAACGCACAAGCACATATATTTTTATTGAATACAAACAAGGAAAGAGCACCCCCCCCCCTTTTTTTTTTAGAAAATATAACATTTTTTTGTATTTGTAACTTTGATATTTGTCCGGGGCCCTCAGGCTACTGCCTACATTGCCTATTTGGTAATCCGGCACTGTATAGTGGGGTTGCACTGCATATCACATTCAAAAGTGACAGTAGTATTAGATGCGATATGCAAGGCCGATTCGCTAAGGATCTTGATTAATTCATCATTTTAAGATGCTACAAAGATTGAGACTACAAGTTCTGTCACCACACTCAAGGTGTTCAAAAACTACATGCAATGAACCGGCAGCCGGGATATAATACAGACAGGGTCGTCATTGTTATGGGCTCATCAGTCTGGAACAGTCTATAACCGCGCAGGATGAAGTTGTCATATCACTGAAGCAGAGAGTGTCAACAAACTGGTAGCTTAAATAAATTTAGCACACATAACAAGGTTCAACATTTAGTCCATAACAAGGACGAAACTGCAGTCTCTTTATGTCATAACCGGTCTGTTGATATATTGTATGCACTGACATGTAAGGCAAGTTTTGCCTTAGCCCTGGCTTATGGACGGCGTAACTTACTGGGTATTCAAAAATTAACCACATTTATTCGTACCACAAATTTATTGTAAACGTGAAACTCAGAAATTTTGTCTAGGGGTAATTAAAGGTACCTTTTGATTGCAAAAATTGTTTTGTATCGAAACACCATGAAAATTATGCTACGTTATCTTTTTTTCTTCGATATTTTTACTCCGGAAAATAGAATAGTGATTCTCTTGGTATAGCTTCATTGAATCTTTTTTATGAGCTAGAGATTCCCGAAATTCCAGGGTAATTTAAATTTATGCTACTTAAATTATGCACTGTATGAAATCCACTATTGATACTGTAAAAAGCTCGTTGAACAACAGAAACTAATTTTTTTAATGGGACTGCGCATTGGTTCTCACTCTTAACAGAAACTACGAAACGTTTCTGCTAATGGTGAGTTTACAGAATCTATCACCAGCTCATTACTCACATGTGATACCTGTTCAATGTTAGTAGATGGTACATGTGAAACAGTTTCCTGCAAATGAACCTTTATTGAACTATTTAATTGACAATTATGCAGTTTATCCATTAACTTTAATCACTCAGTGTTAAGTCTAAGAGAAATAGTTTTGAGCTTTTATTTCCTTCCCCCTCCCCCTATTTTTATGAACAAGAATATGTATGAAAACTGCATTTTTATAGAGTTTTTGTGCAAAAAATGTTGATTTTTAGTGTTATTATTTTTATTAAAAGAATTTTAAATTTGCCCAATGACGATAATGCTAAATATTTTTAAACAATTAAAAACAATAACAAACTAAGAAGTATAAACGAATAAAACGTTAGGAAAATGTAAAAGTAAATGAATGAATTAAAAAGCTCTGAATCGTAATTATCAGAAATATATTTTTTTCACCAAATATTATTCGCTAATAATATTTGTCCATAGCAAATCCGTGCTAACTCAGAAGTTAAGAAATAAAAGCAGTTTTTTCTGCAGAGTCCAATTTTTTGAAAATTATTTATTTGAATTGTACAAACTTTGTCAATTTGAATCAAAAAATGAAACACCAGGGCTATTTTTCCTAGTCAAGAACTTCCGATTTTTTTTACAGCTCTTATCGGATAAGTCGAAAACTATTAAATGGAAGGCATACAGTCAGAGATTCCTATACTCATTTTATTTTGCCCTGCTGAGAAGTCAACTTTCAAGCTTTTTATTTTAAAATAGTTACACCAGTATTCATTGCGTCATTTTTTGCCGCTTTTCATGCTATTATACACACACATACACACATATATATATATATATATATTTTTTTTTTTTTTTTTTTTTTTTTTTTTTTTTTTTTTTTTTTTTTTTTTTGAGAAAGCAGGATGGGATATGGAATTTCTCGTAAATGAAAAAGGAAGACCGGTATTAATTTCTTTTAAAAACTATAGTAAAATAAACAATAATACAAAAAAAAAATAGTTGTAGAAAATAAGGAAGAAAAAATTTAACATACAGGATGTGTATATCGTCTTGCACTTAGCACTTACAAACACAAATGTATTTAAACTTGTTTTCAGGATTTATTTCATAACTAGTGGTGCCCGCACGGCTTTGTCCGTAGTTGAAAATTAAAAGGTCATTTGGTTCGCCTGTATATTTACAAATAATGGATGACGCATTTCTTGCCAATTTTCTATGTTCCTTTACTTGTCAATGTTACTGTTTCACGTTATGATAATTTCGTAATTTACTTTTCCACGTTGTGATGATTTGCTCGGTAAAATTTTCTTAAAATTAGAATCGAAAAAGAACAAAATCAAATTTTCGAAAAATCGCTTCGAGGTGCACACCCCCATGCTACAAACTAACTTTGTGCCAAATTTCATGAAAATCGGCCGAACGGTCTAGGCGCTGTGCTCGTCACAGAGATCCAGACATCCAGACAGACTTTCAGCTCTATTATTGGTAAAGATTCCATTGTGATTCACCAAGTTTCCTCCACCTCCCAACCTCACATTTGTTCAATACTAATTAAAGACATACAGGCACTATAATCTAAAACTAAAAATGTCGAAAGAAAAACTTCTAAGAGAGGTTTTAAGGGTCATCCCATTAGGGCCTTTGTTTTTAACACGGATTGCCTATTCTAATATAACAGTTTATTCCAGATGAGGACTCTTATAACCACACCCTTAACTTTCAGAAGTGAAATTCTGGTTGCGTTAGTGCCTGGCATGAAGTTAGTTAAAAATCGGCTAAATCTTCTCTACTGTTTTTTTTTTCTTTTTTTTTTTTTTTTTTTTTTTTTTTTTTTTTTTTTTTTGGAGATATGAATCAAAGTAAAATAAAAAAGGAATTTAAATTAAGTCTACAGTGTTTAAAATTTAAGTGAATTTTCTTTATGAGTGCGAGACTGTATAAGCATCCTGTACGTTTCAAGTGGTAGTCTTGGTCAATTTCTAATGGTTTTGTTGAAAGGATTTAATCATTTCAACATCAAATGATTTAATCATTTCAACAAGACCAATTTTTCGTAATTAACTGTAAAAAAAATATGAGAAAGGTAAAAACTAATACGTAATTAAACAAGAACGAGAAAGAAATAAGTCTTAATTGGGAAACGAAATGACTTAAGAAAAAAAAATAAGAAGGACATCAGTTTACAGGTAATTCAAAATAACAATGCTGAAATTCATGCCGTTCAATTTATATCAGATTCTACTTTCACGTTTTAAAAAGTTCAGCAGAAACAATAACTTTATGTGGCCTGTATTCTGATAAAGCTTTTTTTCACAAAAATTTTGTCCAGACGAAAATTCCACCAAACGTTCAAAATACAATATTTTTGTGAAGTTTCAGTAGCAGATAAGAAGTTTTCGTTCCGCGGCATTATTATTCGCATACTTCGTAGAACTTTTTTGTTTCTGGAATTTCAGGCAAATAAATGTTCGCTATCTATTTCCCTTTATTTTTCGAAATACTGTTAGTTGTTTCTTAAAAGAATTGTAGCATTGAAGTGGAAAACTCTAAAACCATTTGTTATAAGTTTTTCAATTTGACTAGATGTAGAGTTTCAGCGAGAAAACATTTACATAGCGTCTATTATATTGACATAGCTCAAAACAGCTGACGTTTTTCACTCGTTTAAAATGAATATATGCAAGCAGTGTTTATATTCAATGCATGAAACTATATTTTTATTAGCATAAAATGTTCTCGATTTGCACATTTTGTTTTGTTGTTGAGCCGGCATTTGCACTGAAGATCCGGCTTCGAAACTCGACTTGCGCATGTACACTATGTCACCAAAGGTAGTGGGACACTTTAATTAGCATTTTTACTATTTCTAATATAAAAGTTTGCCTTAACAGTTTTATTACACTTCTCGAGAAATAAGAACCCAATTGCTCTGCAAATATTGTCTCATAAAGGTGTGCTTCAGCTGTCAATTTCCAATAAACATTAAATCATTTAGGGGGCTAGCATCAAATTGAGCAAACAAAAACGTTTACAGGTCCGTCTTCATCGTAATTAGCTGGAAATAAGCTATTCCATCAAACCTTAGCAAACTTTCAGAGTATTAGACAGCATACAAGAGAAACATAGTACTGAATTTTGAAATTAAAATGTTGGGAAATTTGATGAAATATGAACATTTAAAACACTTAAATTCCAGTGATTCTTGGATAAGCGCCAAAACGTGTCGTTCGCAAATTTGCAGCACTTGCCTGCAATCGTTCAGTGTGATTCGTGATAAAAACAGATTATTTGCGAACGATCCCTCACGATTCGTCACCTACTTAGTAAGAGTTATTGGAATTCGACTCACTATATCGCTGATATCCAAGGGTGCCCATATGCAAAATTTTAAGGGAGGGCTCAAAAAATTTTTCCCATGGTTTAGCAGAATGTTTTCCCCGTAGAAACCAATTTAAGTACAGATTAGAGATATTAAAATTTGACATTTTTAATAACTTATTCATTAATGGCTGGAAAAGAAATTTTTATACATTTTTGCAAAGAAAAAAACACTAAAAGCAATGAAGTTCTCATTTCTAAGGAGGGGGCTTGAGCCCCCCCTTGCCTCCCTATATGGACGCCCTTGCTGATATCTTTCTAAATGTTTAAGATATTGAACTAGAATTTTATTATCAGGGTTCGTACGGGTCATGGAAATCCTGGAAAGTCATGGGAAAAAAATAACAGAATTTCAGGCCTGGAAAAGTCATGGAAAATTGAAATTTTCATTGAAAGTCATGGAAATTAATTTCAAGTCATGGAAAAATGTCTTGGACAAAGAGAAAGGAACAGTAGCTAAAGGAACATTAGAAATCTTGAGTGATTTAACAGTACAGTACATAAAAGCTATTAAAAGTGGAAAATTGAATGATCCAAAAATCAAATTTGAATTTTGAAATCTCATTGCATCCACTTCTGTCGCAGCCGCTTGCCATTTTTTGCGATGTGATTTTACTGACATCACTTATTTTGAATTTTCTGATATTTTCAACACTTCTTATGTTTCATACTCTGTAGTAGCAAAATTTCACGTTCTTAGTTTTGCCACGCCCACTCAAAAAAAGAGCAATTCAAATGCATGTGAGTTTGATTCCATCACTTGTTAGGACTTTATTATTAAATTTATCAGAGTTTTCTTAATTTGTTGAATGTTTTAGAAAATATAGATCTTAAGTCAGGCGATAGATACAGAAAAAGAGGAATTCTAATTCTCTAAAACAGTAGTGCCCAACATACGGCACGCAAAACTAATCCATGGCGACCCACTGCTATGTTCAATGTTCAAGTTGTTGGAATTAAACTTGTTCTGGAATTTCTGAACCTATTAATTTATATGCATTTGAAAATATGCAAATTTGTAAACGAAACAAATATACTTTTGAATCAGAAGATTGATTCATTACTGAATGTTTTTTTTTTTCAGAAAAGATCTAGTTTAGAAACAAAGAACTAAACTATATGGCTTAAAACTTAGTCGTTTAAAGAACCAAAATACTGTCAAGTTACGTGGATGATTAAAGGCACTGTTGCAAATATTACCAAGTTTGAGATTAAATAGTGCTATTCTCTTCGTGTAACGAGGTCATGAAAATTTTCATTGAAGTCATGAAAAAGTCTTGGAAAAGTCATGGAATTTTTTCGTTCAAATAGAGTATGAACCCTGTATTATGAGTTGGCGGATCTGCTTAGGTTTTAAATTATGATGGTTATAAATTGCTTTCTTTCTTTCATGCGCAGTGAAAAATTAATTGCCTTTGACGTTCATATTTCATTCAATTTTCCACATCTTAATTTCAAATTTTAGTATTATACTTCTCTTTGTATGCTGTCAAGTTTTCTGTGAGTTTGTTAAGGTTTGATGGAAAACTCTGCGTGTTATAAACCAAAAACCTGTGAGCAAAATTGGTATTTTTGAAAGAAATGCTTACATCGTCATCAATTTAATTGATACTTTCACGAAAATATAAAAATTAATTCTACATAGTTCGTAAGTTTACTTCTGAAATTTATATCTTATTCCCTGCTTTTTACAATGACGTATGATCAAAAACATTTTTGTTGCTTTCTCAATTTGTTGCTGGTCCCCTAAAATGCATGGGTGATTTACTTTTTATTGGAAAATGACAACAGCAATATACCTTTCATGTGACAAAAGTTACACAACAATTGGTCTCTTATTTCCTGTGAAATCCGTAAAAATGTGAATTTTTGAATGGGTTCCAATATTTTTGGTGATATTTTATATGTTAGTGATAGGTAAAGAGAGCAATTCCTTTGTTCATGTTCTATTGGTTTTTTATCCCGCAGTAGGTTTACTAGCCATCCATAGCCTCACTTCATCCCGACCTGTTTAGCCAAATATAAGTGGACAAAATAATGAGTCGTTTTTAGTAAAAGATTGTCCATAAATAAGTCAATAAAAGGTTCTTCAGAAGGTTTTTACTGCATAGTTCATTAAGTCGGGGTCTAATTTCTGCGAAAAGAAGTAAAAAGAAATATACACTGGTGTGCAAAAATGAAGGACGAAGTCGAAAAATTAGCATATCAGCTGAACGAAGAGGCAGAGCGGACAGAAAGACCAATCAGGACATTAAGTAAGATGATGTACGGTAGCACATGCGCAGATATGCAGTCAGACGTAATGGGGGAGTGTCTGAGTAGTATAAAGCATGTTGTCGGTGTAAGATCAGTATTTCTGGCAAAGAAATTGCACGCCGTATAGCAGTTAAAATCACACCGAGTTGCTGTCTCAGCGAGAAATGGCAAATAATTAATCTGTTAGACGACATCTGGATACTTTTACCCGAGGTCGAATCATTGGGAAGTTGGAGGAAGGCCGCAGTGTGACAAGTGTGGCTGCAGAGTTCGGAATTGCTCACAGCATCGTTTCACGACTTTGGAGACAATTTCAAACTACAGGAACAGCTATCCGGGGGTTCAGTAGTGGTCGTCCTCGAGGAACCACACCCGCAGATGACCGGTATATTGTCTTACAGGCCAGAAGAAACAGGCGGCAGACAGCGGGAGAAATCACTAGACACACGACACAGGCGACTGGACGACCGATATCGCGTTCTACCGTGGCCAGAAGACTGCACGGTGGTGGTCTGTTTGCACGACGCCCTATACGGTGTGTACCTCTAACGCCTGCCCATCGGAGAAGGCGCACTCTGTGGTGCCGGGAACACCGGAATTGGGGAGACAATGAATGGGGACGAGTACTCTTTACAGATGAGAGCAGATTCAGTCTGAGTAGCGATTCTCATCGCATACTCATCTGGAGAGAGCGGGGAAGCCACAATCATCCCTCGAACATCATTGAAAGGGACAGGTATGGAGGTCGCAGTGTTTTAGTTTGGGGAGGCATCATGCTTGGTAGTCGTACAGACCTTCACATCTTCGACGCAGGTTCAGTCAACGGGACCCGTTATTGTAAGGAGATTCTTCTTCCATATGTGCGTCTTTTTAGAGGCGCTATGGGTCCGCAGTTCCTTTTCATGGACGACAATGCACCGTGTCATCGCACAGTAGCTGCTGAACAGCTCTTAGAGAGTGAGGATATTGAACGTATGGATTGGCAGGCACGTTCTCCGGATCTCAATCCCATCGAGCATGTATGGGATTTTCTAGGCAGACGCTTTGCAGCTCGTACCTTACCACCAGTAACGATTCGGGAGCTTCGATTGGCGCTGCAAGACGAATGGGCAGCAATGCCTCAACAACTCCATGACACCCTCATTCTCAGCATGGGCAGACGCTGTGAAACCTGCCTAGCAGTCCGGGGAGATCATATCCCCTGCTAAAGACCGGATGTTTCTTGCTGGACACCTATCACAGGGATGTTTCGGCCTTCAGTCGCATTGCGCTCCATGCTACTTTTTCAATAAAGCTTCTTTTTATCCCTCTGATTTCTCTTTTAGTAAGTGTTGCTTACATTACACGTGTCCTTACGTATTGGGGATCTTACGGTATTAAATGTGTTGATTTGGAAAGCTTTTGTACAAAGTTATATTGAAAAAACCGTCTCGTCCTTAATTTTTGCACACCAATGTAGTGCCGTGCGCAGGTAAAGAGCAGTAACTGTAAATTTTTTATTTTAATTTTTAAAATTTTTTGCAAATCGAAATTTTTTGCCGAATTAAAAAGCCGTGCAGAATCTAAGCTCTCTTAGTTTACGTAAATACAAACCCCTAGTATAAACAGAATGAGTCTGATTATTTCATTGTGGTAGGAATTCAGATTATTGAATCAACATTTGAGGCAGTGAGAAGCAAAGGGTTGCAAATGGACATTTTCAAGTTTTGAATCAAGCACGTTTAAAGACAACGTCCTAAGCAGACTTTCAATGAACTTCTTTTCTAAATCATGCTGTATAGCAGCACCTACAATAGCTAATAGTACTATCTCTTGCCAAAAAAGAGAGGAGAGGTTCACTTACCATTTGTACTGGTTATTTCTAAATTTTTAATTTTGCCGCTTACATCCCTTTTCTTCTCACTGCTTCATTTGTAGTTCAGTAGTCTTATTTAAACATAATTCTCTTCGCCTTTTGCAAGTAGTTATGGTTTAGGTGCTCATGTTTTGTAGGATTTTTGGTAATTGAACCTCTCCAGACTCCAATAGAAAGTGACTGTATAAAAAGAAGTTTTCTAATCCAACTTCAAAAATGACAGTCCCGACAACAGTCATTGAAAAATACGTGATCAAGCAGTAAGTTATCGCCCCTAAGCCAGGGCTAAGCATACTAACAGGCCGGTTATCCTATCTGGATGGGATAACTGGGTTATCCCAGCCGGTTATCTCATCTGGATGGGATAACTGGACTGTCTGTATATTGCAGGTAATATGTGATCACTTCCTTAAAAAAATTCTTCGCTAAAAAAGTTGTTCATATGTTACGCATAAAATGTGTTGATTTTCTCGCTTCAAAGCATGGTGCATAATTTTACTGTATTTCGGTGCAACGTACACAAGTAAGCACCAAAACATAATAAATGTAATCACCATCCTTTGCAGTCACAAAATGTCAACGTTTTCGTAATGGATCATAACGCCAAATGTTTACAGTATTTAAGAGGTCAACCAGAACAAAGCTGATAATTTCTTTCACCAGGACAGGCATAATCTTTTGCAAAATTTAATTGAGCTTCTATATAAACCAACAAGTTTAAAGCAAAAGTAGACGCTAAGTAAGTCACTTCGGGGAAAAATAATCATCTTATGGAGTGGATAGTCCTTCTACAAGCTATAATTTTTTCCTTATATTATTCGATGTAACAAACTGAAGATCTTTTATCTTTAAACAAGCAATTCTTTAGTAGGCATGTATGTATATATATATTTATATTTCGTATCTCGGCAACGGCTCTAACAATTTGGATGAAATTTTGGATTTAATTGTAGTTTTGCATTCTAAGTTCATCTACATCAGTGTTTTTTCTGCAAAAACGCGATTTCTTACAAAAAAACTAGTTTTTTGATAAAGGAAGTCTGCTTAAATTAAGCCTTGAAAAAAACTATGAATTGACACGTAAGGCAGACGATTTGCAACCATAGCAATGAAAATTAGTTATTTGAAAATTTCAAAGTTGCTTAGGGTTGCCAGGCTTGGCTGATTATTAGCCACTTTGGCTAATTTTAATCACACTAGGTTGAAAACAAATTCAAGAGCATTATGTAAGTTGATGTTAGGCTTTTTTTTTAGCGAAACTATTGCTTGAGTGTATTATTTTCTTTTTTAAACTTTAAATCTTAATATATAAAAATCTTCTGTGCGGACGTTTGTCACCATAAAGCTTTTAAACGGCTGGACCGATTTTGATCAAACTTTTTGGGTGTAATTAAGTTGCGGTGAGCATGGTTTCGAAGCGCGATGGATCGAATCGGAAACGTTTTTGTTAATTAACTAATTAATTAATTAATTTAAACATTGGATGGTTATATCTCCCAAATGATTAATATTTATTTTAACATATTGTTGAGCGAGAACTTAAATAAATATTTAACCCGTTGCCAAAGGACAATAAGAAAGCCAGCTGTGCTTTTTGTAATGAAATTTCCTACTGTGATATGTCAATTGAGAATAGATAAAACGTAGAGAGAGAGGAAGTGAAGTCTTCATTTCTTGAAAACAACGATTTTAGGTCCAGTGATGTATTTTAAAGTAAAGTACTGGAAGGTTCACGCAAAACGTGTGTTTTGTCATCGTAGTTGAACCATGTGACCGGATCGGTACTTTAGGTTTTCCTAACCAAATGATCAGAAAATACCGTACCTAGCAACATTTGCATCTCGGCTGAAATCCATCTGAGTTTTGGTACAAATGTTAAGAATACTTTAAGGGTTATCTAACTAATCGGTACATTATTAAAGGAAAAGAAGATGGAATTTAAAGACGAAACAAATTTTATTTTTGTCCAGATAAATTACAACAGGGTAGTTCTGTACAAAAAAGATCAGTGCAGTGGATGATCTTTATCTTTGGTGGAAAGAACAAATTAGGCATTATGTGAAGTATTAAAAGTTTTCGTTCAAAAGATCGGATTGCTAATCGGTTGGAGTTGGCTTTGCTCACTGATGGGCTGAATTACAGTAACGTGGTGACTTGGCGACTTTGGCTATAAACAATAGAGTTTCATGATCATTTGTTGACATTTTATAGCTACTGTTAATGTAATTTATTGTATTTTTTTTATTTGGCGAAATATTTCAAATTTCAAAGAATTGCTTTTGGTTTTTAAAGAGTTTTTAGTTATTTTGGTTGAAGAATATGTTTATTTTACATTGGGAGGGAGGGAGGGGGATGAGTGATTTTCACTTATTCAGAGAACTGTTTTTACCTTTATCATTTTTTTTAAACGATACTCTTTCGATTGTTTTATTCTTTTTCATATGGGGGATGTTGCAGCGGGATTTCCCGTTTGTTCTAGATAGGCAGTTAAATTTTTACACTTATTATCTGAGGACGCTTTTTATCCTTTGAGTATGGCTGAAGGAACAAACCATCAAGTACGGGTAAAAAAATAGTTAATAAAACAACTGCTCAGTGGGCATTAGATAAATCAAGTTGTAATAAATATGCGCATTCTGACACCAAGCAGCTTAAAACATTTTCTTTTTACTTATTTTTTTCAACAAAAAGGTTCAAACACTTAATAGTTTATTGAAATTTTTTCAACTTTTCAATTTACAAAGTCTGAACAGAACAACGTCTGTCGTGTCCTCTAGTAGTTTTATATATTTTTAAAATTGGGATAAAATCGTGAATCGCAACTTAGTATGTAAGGAAGTATGAGGTTAAGAACCGAATTCACCATAAAAAAATTGACTCCAAGTTTAAATTCTTATATTTAATGACAGGAAAATTTTATGGTGGAAAGACAAATGTAACTGATAGTTTAAAACGAAATGTTGATTTAATTGCATTCAGAATCTTTTTTATTTGGTACTTTTGTGTTATAAATAGGTCGCGGTGCATTTTCAATCCTAGGAATTTTTTTTTCACATTTACTGTCACCATCTTTGGTCTAAAAACTACTCTTTTTGGCGATACCGTACGTTAAATGTTTATATGCAACCAGCTCAGAGTTTCCCTAGGTGGATGTCTGTGAGGGAGGGGAGTCCTATATTTAGTAGTAGGCTTCTAATGGCTGAAAAGATTATAATTCTGATGAAGTGTTCATATGTATCTCTTACATCTCTCGTTTTTCGTAAGAAGATGCAAAGATTGGCGAGAACAGAAATATTTCGTTAACGTTTTGCTTTTCAAGCATATTTAAAACGAGCTGATGTGTGAATCACATGACTTCCTTTTACTCCAATTTAATGTCATTTCCCCATTACTGGCAATTTTAATGTGATTCAATAGTTTACCCTCTCTTTCACCAACAGTGGCCAAATAGAAAAATTAAAAAAAAAATCGCCAAGTTTTTTGGCGAAGAAGACAGGCGATATATCGCCAAATGTCCACCAAATTATAACACCGCATGAGTTTACACCGAAATTAGCAATGATTCCCCCCCCCCCCCCAAAAGGCTCAAAAGATCCCTTTAGAAACACCCGAATGCTACCAAAAAGGGAGGTGCACAACTAGACTCCACTAGGAGTCTCCGTACCAAATTTCAACTTTCTAGGACATACCGTTCTTGAGTTATGCGACATAAATACGCACATACATACTAACGTACATACAGACGTCACGAGAAAACTCGTTTTAACTAAAATCTCAATATTCATTCAAGAGTGAGTAAAATGGAAATTAAGGTCGATTTTTGAGTAAAAATTTTGTCGCGAATACAATACTTCCTTTTTTGTAAAAGGAAGTAAAAAAAAAACGAAGTCATATTTTGGTATAATTCTCTACATAGTCTAATATTTTCGAGGGCCCCAGAAACTAGAGGGCCCTAAGGAGGGTTTTATAGGCCAAATAGCTAATCAGATCCGGATGTTCGCTCTTAGAAGAAAAAAAAATCGTCGCCAAGTTGGCGAAAAAACTTGGCGACCAAAAGCTTGGCGATACGTCACCAAGTGTTTACCAAATTATAACACCACTTAAGTTTGCATTGATATTAACAATGATTTCCCCCCAAAAAGGTGCAAAAGACCCCCTTAGGAACATCCGAAAGCAACCAAAAGGGGAGGTGCACAACTAGACCCCACTACGAGTCTATGTACCAAATTTCAACTTTCTAGGACATACCATTTTTGAGTTATGCGAGATACATACGCACATACGCACATACGCACATACGCACATACACACATACGCACATACATACAGACGTCACGAGAAAAGTCGTTGTAATTACCTCGGTGATGGTCAAAATGGATATTTCGCGTGTCTATACATTCTTAGGCACTTTTCCGCATGTGGTCGAATCGAAAAAAAAACTCAACATTCATTTGGGGGTGAGCAAAATGGAAATTAAGGGCGATTTTTGAGTGAAAATTTTTTCGCGAATACAATACTTCCTTTTTTGTAAAAGGAAGTAAAAAGTGCTTTGAACCTTAGACAAACACGATTTTAAGAAAGAAAAAAAAATCTTTTAAAGTCGAGCGATGCTCGGTCATCCAGACAGTGTCCAATGAGACAGTGTCCAAGATTATTTATGTTTTTTTGAAAGGATAAACTTTTTCCTCCATATTCAGCAGAAATACTACCTTAATTTTATGACTTGTAAAACGATTCTATCAATTCGTTCAGTCATTTTAAACAGAACGAATATGTCAAAACTTCTAAAAATAAGCCACTTAAAGCAGAAAAATATTCCAATTCGATATTTCGAACCGAAATAAATTTGATTATATAAACTACTTGTTGGTGAGTTAACCCGTACTTCTAATGACTTTGTGTTTTCTAAATCGATTCGTTTATTTAGTTGGTAACATGGGAACTTGTTGCTTTTTAAATCGATTCATTTAGTTGGTTGGTAGCAAGGGACTTTTCTTATGCAATAGAACTAGTAATCTAAAAGTTTCTCTTATGCACAACAAGGTGAACCTGCAAGATGTTCATCTATTAAGGACAACAACAATAGCAAATCCGAGTTGAAAGAATTGATTGAATTCAGCAGAAAACACTGTTAAATATATCTTGCTGAATCAAATAATTCCAATCGAATTCCTTTTCACAACTAGTCCACTCACTTAAAAGGATTTTTCAGTCAAAAACGTCTCTTGCGTAATTGAATTAACAATTCTATAGTTACTCATTTAATCTGGAACATTCTAATTAGTTAAGCTGATTGTGCTGGAATTAGGCATAAGCAACCAACTCTTTCATTAATAGTGTTAAAAAATATATCCTCGTGTGCAAAAAAAGGGTCGAAATTGGAAAACAAAGAGACAAAAATATTTGGATTTTATATTTAAAAGTAAGTTTTTTCAATATTCGGAAAAAACTCATCAATATTTAAAACAAAAGACTACTTGCCATTTGTCAAAACAAAAAACTTGATTCCTTTAGATATCGTTCATTATTGATATCATTAGGATGGTCATTTTTAAATAGGCTTGCATAGAGAAGGGAGTTAACAGTGTATGAAGATATTTCCAAAGTTGCATTAACTAACAACCTTTACATTTAATAGATGCGTGAAATGATTATGAACGTACATGTACGCTCTTTTAGTCAAAATCGTTAGATCCAAGACCAACTTCGAATGATGAATTCTGAAAAAAAAAAAAAAAAAAATTAGATCTAAATGCATGGAAAAGTACAGAAAAAATGCTTAAAATATTATTTTAATGTTTATTTTTGAAAAAATTAGTGTCCCCTGGAGAAGCGGCACTAAAGTGATAGTTTTTTGAATCAGAAAAGGAAGATTTGAAAAGAAATTGATAATCTCACCTTTAAAAACACAAAAATTAAAGGAATTCATAATTAACCTTGCGGTTGATAATTTTCAACAGTAAAAGTAATTAAAAGTGGGGAATTCTTGATGCTTATGCATGTATTTTTATTATTATATTTCTTATACAGAATGCCATTTTCATTTAACTGTAAACAAGCTATGAATAAAAATCTGGCAATGAAATGCCCTTTTTCAGCATTATCATCTTCTAAGAAAATTAACAAATACTGTACATCATCCGTGCATTTTATTTACTTTTGTTGTAAGGTTTGTTTGTGTCTCCTACACACTACACCGGGACTGAGGAGGTTAAATATGGTTCAGAGAATGCTATTTTCAATTGACTGTAAACAAGTTATG